>NW_015661874.1:938911-983135 GCF_001515625.1 Sinocyclocheilus rhinocerous | reverse complement strand
GTGTGTGCGTGTGTGTGCGAGTGTGTGGGAGGCTTGCAAGAACAGGAGATTTTTTGTGTTGGAGAAAAAGAGCCTTGGACACTTCATCTTCTCTTCTGTGCGCTGCCAAAAAGGCCAGAGGTCAAATGTCAGGGTGAATGAAGAATTCCGAACTGCATGCCGACAGATCGGGTTTCAGGGCCGGGGGAGGGTAGGGAACAGCCCTAGAGCAATAGGTGCCAGTATATGTGTGAGCAACTTTTATTTCAAACATCTCCAAACTGCCCTTTAGCTCTGAGGCTTTATGAGGTTTCACTCAAAGTTGCACATATTTTCTCCAGACAAGAACATTTTTGCCTCCGAAAGCATGATTTCCCAATAACCACTGACCCCTGCGTTATGTGATGAACTCTGTTAAAACAACAGAAGTAATTAGTTTAAATGTGTGTTTCATTGTGGGCTAAAAATACATTTTTGTTGTGGTAAATGTAGTTCTTATGCACATTTTTGTCATGCAATCATTGTGCAAAAGACACTTCATCTTCTCTTCTGTGCGCTGCCAAAAAGGCCAGAGGTCAAATGTCAGGGTGAATGAAGAATTCCGAACTGCATGCCGACAGATCGGGTTTCAGGGCCGGGGGAGGGTAGGGAACAGCCCTAGAGCAATAGGTGCCAGTATATGTGTGAGCAACTTTTATTTCAAACATCTCCAAACTGCCCTTTAGCTCTGAGGCTTTATGAGGTTTCACTCAAAGTTGCACATATTTTCTCCAGACAAGAACATTTTTGCCTCCGAAAGCATGATTTCCCAATAACCACTGACCCCTGCGTTATGTGATGAACTCTGTTAAAACAACAGAAGTAATTAGTTTAAATGTGTGTTTCATTGTGGGCTAAAAATAAATTTTTGTTGTGGTAAATGTAGTTCTTATGCACATTTTTGTCATGCAATCATTTTGCAAAAGAAAAACAAACTTTTTTTTTGATTCCGTACTGACAGAATCAGTCACTCTGAGCAAACATTGTGATATTTAATTTTTTATTCCTTCAACAAAAAAGTTTAAGACATTTAAATGAATTCTACATTAATTGTTTTTCTTTGTGTCTACTGTTTTAGTGGGTTAATTTTGACCTTTCTGCTTTAGAACATCAAATGGAGGCAAACAAAATCAGTCTTGTAACTTACCCTGGCTTTTTGTTTGTTCGTTTTTTTTGTTCTTAGTCTTGGGCTCTATAAAGAATAAACAGTTTTAGTCTCCTTTACTAGTCTCTCTATTGTGAACTCTGTAAATGATCGTCATCCAACATGTGCTCTGTGTCTCAGGAGTGACTCTCAAGCCAGAATAAGAGATTTCAGAGTAAGATATTTCAGCTTTTCACAGATTGTATTGTTTCATAAAGTTTTTGCTACACATTTCTTTGCCATTTATTTTATGTAAGCTATTCACCTGAAGTTGCTTTGGATAAAAGTTATCGATTTATTAATTTTATAAAACAAATATTAAATATATTATGTATTAATATGTTATATACTAATAAATCTCTGACCACTCATTTATTTACCTGTTCATATTTTTACTAATATTAATAATTATTGTTTTAATTATTTAATTTAGTTTAAATAATTTATTATTAAGTAATATTCCCAGAATAATACATTCATCATTCAGCATTTCATCATGTTTGACTGTTCTTAACCCCACGGCTGTGAGTCATTGCCCTGTATAATGTTTTTCTCAGCCCCTCTGAGAGTGTAATGTTATCGTAGTGTGACATCGGCTCTATACCAAATCCTAGTGTGCTGCCTTGCTGTCTACTGGCTATATACATTCTAAGGCAGCATCCTAACTCAAGTGGAAAGTGACTGATTTGGAGCACTCTACATAGGCAGCAACCCATGTGTAACTTAAAAAAGGTAGATTTAGAATGTTTTTGTTTTTTAATGTGTGTGCGTGTGTGTGCGAGTGTGTGGGAGGCTTGCAAGAACAGGAGATTTTTTGTGTTGGAGAAAAAGAGCCTTGGACACTTCATCTTCTCTTCTGTGCGCTGCCAAAAAGGCCAGAGGTCAAATGTCAGGGTGAATGAAGAATTCCGAACTGCATGCCGACAGATCGGGTTTCAGGGCCGGGGGAGGGTAGGGAACAGCCCTAGAGCAATAGGTGCCAGTATATGTGTGAGCAACTTTTATTTCAAACATCTCCAAACTGCCCTTTAGCTCTGAGGCTTTATGAGGTTTCACTCAAAGTTGCACATATTTTCTCCAGACAAGAACATTTTTGCCTCCGAAAGCATGATTTCCCAATAACCACTGACCCCTGCGTTATGTGATGAACTCTGTTAAAACAACAGAAGTAATTAGTTTAAATGTGTGTTTCATTGTGGGCTAAAAATACATTTTTGTTGTGGTAAATGTAGTTCTTATGCACATTTTTGTCATGCAATCATTGTGCAAAAGAAAAACAAACTTTTTTTTTGATTCCGTACTGACAGAATCAGTCACTCTGAGCAAACATTGTGATATTTAATTTTTTATTCCTTCAACAAAAAAGTTTAAGACATTTAAATGAATTCTACATTAATTGTTTTTCTTTGTGTCTACTGTTTTAGTGGGTTAATTTTGACCTTTCTGCTTTAGAACATCAAATGGAGGCAAACAAAATCAGTCTTGTAACTTACCCTGGCTTTTTGTTTGTTCGTTTTTTTGTTCTTAGTCTTGGGCTCTATAAAGAATAAACAGTTTTAGTCTCCTTTACTAGTCTCTCTATTGTGAACTCTGTAAATGATCGTCATCCAACATGTGCTCTGTGTCTCAGGAGTGACTCTCAAGCCAGAATAAGAGATTTCAGAGTAAGATATTTCAGCTTTTCACAGATTGTATTGTTTCATAAAGTTTTTGCTACACATTTCTTTGCCATTTATTTTATGTAAGCTATTCACCTGAAGTTGCTTTGGATAAAAGTTATCGATTTATTAATTTTATAAAACAAATATTAAATATATTATGTATTAATATGTTATATACTAATAAATCTCTGACCACTCATTTATTTACCTGTTCATATTTTTACTAATATTAATAATTATTGTTTTAATTATTTAATTTAGTTTAAATAATTTATTATTAAGTAATATTCCCAGAATAATACATTCATCATTCAGCATTTCATCATGTTTGACTGTTCTTAACCCCACGGCTGTGAGTCATTGCCCTGTATAATGTTTTTCTCAGCCCCTCTGAGAGTGTAATGTTATCGTAGTGTGACATCGGCTCTATACCAAATCCTAGTGTGCTGCCTTGCTGTCTACTGGCTATATACATTCTAAGGCAGCATCCTAACTCAAGTGGAAAGTGACTGATTTGGAGCACTCTACATAGGCAGCAACCCATGTGTAACTTAAAAAAGGTAGATTTAGAATGTTTTTGTTTTTTAATTTGACTTTGGCAGTAGCATGTTGCTTAGCTCCAAATCGCACAGATATAAGGTATAATAGCCTGTTATAGCTTTATGATGCCTTAAAATGCTGCCTACAAAGGGAGCTAACTAGGTTTTGGAACAGAGCCATCCTCTCCAACCCATTGGAGCACTGCATCCTCCACAGTACAGCCTGCCAAAATGAATCGCCCATAATGGGGCATTTTACAGTATCACATCTTTAACCTCTTTCATGGAACCACCTGCTCTGCAAAAGGCCATGGATCATGAAGGACCCAAACAAGTTGTTGATGATTCAGATTGGGCCCAAATCACAGAGACTTGGCTTGACACCCAGCCATCGGGGGGACTTTGAGTTCCATCCCATCTGAGTCCAGATCTTGGACTAATGGGGCAGTTTGTGAAGTGGAAAAGCTTTGATGCTGGCCTTTTTAACAACGTGTCCTTTCTATGATTGGGGTGAGAATTGGCCAGCAGGGTTCCAGGAGGAAAATGTAAACCACGGATTAGCTGGACTAATGACCCCTTGCCTGTCGTTGATGTTAATTAGTATTAATTGGGGCCCCTGCACAGTTTTAGAGGGTTTCGGAAAGAGAAGAGGGGCCAACCTGCACACGGTGGAGCTTTCAAAGCCACCCCTTTTGCTTCTTACACCAGAGCAGAAGCACTTGTGCACTGACGGAGTCTCTCTGTTTGCTCTTCACTCATTGCCAGATCCGATTTGTTTTCGCAACAATGATTCCCATTCACTTGGCTTGATCTTCACAGTTATTCAAGGGGTCAGTTTTTTTGTGGTGGTCGTGGGCTTTGATGCCCCAACCTCTTTCCATCCCACTCCAGATCCAAATTTGAGCTAAGATGCCTTTGAATTTGCATACTCAATCCTCAACGGATTAGGCAGTACCAAACTTTTGTTTTGACTTGGCCCGCCACGCTGCTATGCCTCACGCACCCGTACAGGGTTTCTTAGTGTGAAGTGGGGCCCCGATTTGGTGGATGTTTTGGGAAGGGGGCTAGCTAACATCTGGTATCACTTTATTTACCCTTGTCCGTCTCAGGTCTTGAAAGCTCAGGAACCAGCGGGGCCATCGGGGCGGGGACGTCAGGACTGCCTTTGAAGGGGGGAAATGATGCCCCACATTGGAGCCTCGCCGATGACTTTACCAGTACCGTGACCTTCGTGACCTCATGTCCCCCTCCCCACAGCTGCTGGCCCCCATTGGCCTCCGCTGGACTGTGGTGGTGGAGTGACCAGAGAGCATTGGATGGGGGAAGAACGGCGAAAGGTCAACCGTTGGTCAGAAGGTTTTTATTGGGATTGGGAGGGAGAGGGAGAGATTAAAGACCACCGTCTGAGATTTTAACTGCAGGGAATTTGGCCTCCCTTCTACGTGAAATCCAGATCACTTGGACAACGTGTCTGATGCAAGAGCAAATTCTTCAGGCACCTTTTGGTTTTAGGAAGAAATCGACAAGCTGTGCATTTAATCAGTATGAATGTTTTCTGGGAATCAAACCCATGACCTTGGCATTGCTAATACCGTGTTTTACATGTTAAGCTACAGTACATTTATATTTATGCAGGCAGACACGTTTAAACAAAGCGACTTACATTGCATTCAAGGTACACATTTAATGCATTCCCATGCATTACCTAGGAACCAAATCCATGACTTTGGTGTTGCTACCACCATGCTTTACAGTTTGAGCTACAGGAATGCTAAATATTAATGTAAAACTATTGAATAATTACTGTAAGCTGTACTGAAGATCAACGACACCTCTAAATGTCTTCCATAATTTATAATTAGCAAGAGATTTTATCCAAAATAACTTACGACAGAGAAGCATAAGCAGTTTGTCACAGAGCCAACAATATTTGCAGCAGAGAAGAAATGCAAAGAAGAGAAAGAAGTTCCTTCCACCAGAGAGGAACAGAGATAATTACCTAGGAACCAAATCCATGACTTTGGTGTTGCTACCACCATGCTTTACAGTTTGAGCTACAGGAATGCTAAATATTAATGTAAAACTATTGAATAATTACTGTAAGCTGTACTGAAGATCAACGACACCTCTAAATGTCTTCCATAATTTATAATTAGCAAGAGATTTTATCCAAAATAACTTACGACAGAGAAGCATAAGCAGTTTGCCACAGAGCAAACAATATTTGCAGCAGAGAAGAAATGCAAAGAATAGTGAAATAGTGAAGGTTTTGGAAAATGACTTCATGCCGCGACTCCATGCCTTGTTGTGAAGGAACAACAAGGCGCCGTTCATTCGCTGAGCATAGCCATAATGGGATGTTTTCGTGTTTTGAATTTTTGTTTACCATGTTACTGAACTTTCTTTGTGTCAGGATGCAACCAGATGTTCAAGATTTAGGAAACCTAATGTAAACTTTAAGAACTGTCAAATGAAAATCCATACTGATTGACCAAAAATCCAAATATTATGAAGACGTGTGCCAATCGTAGTCCTATGAGACTTTGACTGTAATAAACTTGACCATAACTTGACTCTTAATCTGCTCCAAAGATCAGCAGTATAATTTTTCACGATTCCGCACGTTCCCGCTTATTTCCTGTTTTTGCCTCTTTATCTGCTGCTGGACACAAAAAAGACACGAACAAAAACGCTCTGCTAAAGATGTATTGATGGTACGTGTCAGCACTGTTCCACCCAGAGCAGATCCCAACCCTCCATGGGTGGGTAATGTGTGCTTTCCAGGCGGCCGCCATGTCGGAGAAAAACAGTGAGAAAACACAAGGTTATCTGCAGATGTGACCCTCTATGTCACGCTCTCTCCGCTAGAGCCGCAGCACAGAGTCACAAGGACTTTCCCTCCAGCGGGCCTGCTTGAGTAATTTATTGCTCCATCGCATGACTGAAGTCCGGGGGTAAAAATGGCCATAAACATCACATTATGGCAGAGAGGCTGGTGGGGGTGTTTAGCAAATCTGTTACAGCCCAGTATTCTGCCTTGTTAAGCTCATTGGTCACAGTCTTCCAGTCTGATGATTTATAATCAAATATCTTTCTCCAGTGACGTGTTGTACATGAGTGCCACGTTTTGTATTTCAGGGAGTGGCAAAGTCCATTTCCCTGTTCGAAAGATCAAAACAAAGTGCATTGAATGCAGAAAACCAGCATTGTGCTTTATTTCCCACCATGCATATTCTCATGCCTCTCTGCAGGCAGTGAATTCAATTAATACATTTCTCTAGATTTTACATAGGAGAAAAAAAAACGGTTAAATGGAGCACTTATGACTATCTCCTTGTGTGACAACTAGCCCCGGTCTCCCCCACACCATCTACACACACATTCTTTTATATCTTCATTATCTCTCAGTTCTCTTTTGGCTGCTTTTTCCTTCTCTATAGGCATCTTTTTATGGAACAGACATTCCTGTCTAAAACAGAAGCTCTTGTTTAAGGAGTCACCCTCCTAACCAATCCCTTTTTTCATCTTCCTAGGTTTGAAGCCCAGGAGCAAAGGTCAAGACCCCCTCCAGCTTCAGAGGCATGTCAGGTCATGCTAGCCACATACTCTTGCTCTCCCCGTTTAGCCCAGAAACTCCTAATAAGAAATGTGTGCGTAGACAAGTGCCTGTTTTAGTGTTGCTTCAGTGAATTTTATAATAGTCAGAATCTGTTTTAGCTCATTAAACCCAGAAATGAAGAGCTTCAAGAATATCAATTTTGTTCTCAAGGCCTTCTTGAATGAAATATAATGTGGTATCTCAATGAAAAACGAACAGACACTTGGAGGTTATTTTTTCCTGCGGTATGTCTTACTAGATGTTGGTTATGGCATTACAATGCAGAACGTTGTGGGTTGAGCTTCAGGCGGGTGTCCAGGTCATGAGGGTCATCAGTGCCTTTACCCGTATTTTGACTATATCAGCACATGGCAAGAGCTTCATATTGCTACCACTGTGAAAAATGAGACTTGGATGCATAAACAGGAAAAAAAAAAATTAGGGAGAAATGCAAGACTCCTCAGAATAGATAAATAAATAACCAAATAAATCTAAAGGACATTGGGGTGAAGGAAGGCAACCCCATGGGGGTCAGTACAGGAACAGATAAATCTCAGTTAAAGACGCCATGCTTCACAAAGTCTAACCTCTTAATCAAGTCTAATCGGACAGAGGAAAGAGCACACTGTCCGAACAAACTACAATATGAAGCACAAATGTAAAGGCACTCATCCAAAATGTAAATCTGTCCTTATAAGGCTGTCATATTATAAATCGACTGTTTTTATAGACAATACTTTTATACATTTATAGAAAAATGCCAGTGTATTGTGCTTTTTAAATCTATAATAAAATACTATATATATGTATGCTATGTATGTAATCGGTCTATATTATCATATATATATATATACCATCATATTACTTTTAATTAATTTCAAATTTAGATAACTATTTGATTTTATGGTTGATCATTTCAAGTTGCAAAACAATTCAACAGTTTAAAAAGCTTCACAACAATCTTTGTCTTTGTTCTGAGCTTTTAATTGATCTGTGAATAGATAACAAGTTGAAAACTGATCATTCACTACTATAACTTTAACTTTGTTCTTTCAGACAGACCCTGGACATTCAGAAAGTGGACCTTCCAGGCCATATTTTGCTTCCCGCTCAGGTTACCTAAGTGATTGTTTACAGGTACATTTTTGGACTGGCTTGTCTTTCACGTCAGAAACAGGGGCACTGAATCATGGGTCACAAACTGTCAAAGCTTCCATAAATTAACCTGCAAACCGGTGGCCTTTGCATTTCCTAGGCCATGCTATGTGGTCATGTTTACTCCCTGACCTCAATCTGGGAGTCCCTGTGCCAGTTGCTGCAGTCATCAGTCACCTCGTACTAGGCATGAGCTCCCTGTGCATTTATCATGACAATCAATCAGAGCCAGAGATGCGTCTGACATATGGATGTTTGTTCTGGTGATGATAATACAATTCGATATAGCTCCATTCAATAATAGAGTGGCACTTTTTGCAGATTCAACGATGCCCATTAAATGGATTTTTTTATTATTATTTACTCGCCCACATGTTGTTCCAAGCCTGTATGCTGTTTGTTATTCACATTCATATTCAAGTTCTGATGACAAATCACATTGTTTGTTACTCTTGGTCTCTTTCCTATTTTATGACCACAGAAGACACAAGTTGACCAGCGAACAAGTTGTATGGACTACATTTATGATGTTTTTTGTCATTTTGGAGCTTGACAGACTACGAGCTGCGTGATGAGCTTTCAAAAATCCTCCTTTTGTGTTTCACGAAAAAAATAACAGCATACAGGTTTGGAACAACATGAGTGTGAGTAAATAATGACCTTTAAAAGAACCTCTAATTTAAAGATATTAGAAAACTAGATTCATTTCATTTAGACATTTTAAATGACATCACTGTGTAGAATTACACATAATCACCAAATAACACCCTTGGTCACTATGCCACAGAATGATCTAATATCCAGTCAAAAGGCTAATTGGAGGACAGGTAGGGTTACATGTGACAACAATTAAGCTAAGCTAAAGGCCAACTTTATGGCCTCTAGCGCTAGAAGTGCCGTGCTAAACAGGGACAACAATAACATCAGGTTCTTTTCTTTGCATGCTGCCTAATTGGGGACCATATGTTTTGTATGTAAATAATTTATTTTCTTTAATTTCCATTTATTTACTATATGCTTCATATTTAAACCTGTTTTAACTCAGTGTAAATAATGCTGGCAGTGTTATGATTGTTTTATTACTGTTGTTTTGCTAAGGCATCAACACAAAGATGACTGTTTACTTAGCATGAATGCTGGACGGAGAGGGAGGCATAACTGTTTAAACTGGTTTATGGAATACTGCACTTACTCACTGAGGGAAATTTCCCACAGTGACGGAGGTGGGAAAATATTAATGCATCTCTATGGAACTGAGGTGCTCTTAAAGTTTTAATAAAAATATATAGATATAAAAATGCAAAGTATATAAAAAAAATCTCTCTGATAAAGCCATCACATTTAGTGCTTGTTGCATAATGATTACGTCTATGTTACCAGTTAATTTTCTTATCCTAATTTATTTTCCACAGTATTAGGAATTTGTGTTTATCGTAATTACTTGTCGCAGTGCAAATGGTTTGTAAGAAGTAAACAGTTTTTTAATTTTTAATTTTATGTAACAAATAAATTCATAAAATGTCCATGACATAGGAAAGGAAGTGTTTGCCTAATGCATAAACATAACTAGTTGGAGACATTACAAAAACAAGAGCAAAGCTTAAAAAGATTGTATTTTGGCAAATGCAGTATTTTCATTAAGCAGTCAAAAATAATTAAAATAATCCAAAAATAATTCTGCAATAAATTAAGTCCACATTTACTGCATGAATATACACAATCAAATTAATTTAGAAGACAATCCCCAATAAATTCATGTTGAAGTAACTTGGAATCATTTAGAACAGATGCCAGTTTTAATTTACATACAAACAAGGCTTTCAGTAATTATGACATCAGTTAGTTCAATGCTTCCTACACTTCCTCACAGCATCTATGTTACCAGTTAATTATCTTATCCTAATTTATTTTCCACAGTATTGGGAATTTGTGTTTATTGTAATTACTTGTCGCAGTGCAAATGGTTTGTTAGAAGTAAACAGTTTTTACATTTTTTTTTAATGTAACAAATAGTTTCATAAAATGTCCATGACATAGGAAAGGAAGTGTTTGCCTAATGCATAAACATAACTAGTTGGAGACATTACAAAAACAAGAGCAAAGCTTAAAAAGATTGTATTTTGGCAAATGCAGTATTTTCATTAAGCAGTCAAAAATAATTAAAATAATCCAAAAATAATTCTGCAATAAATTAAGTCCACATTTACTGCATGAATATACACAATCAAATTAATTTAGAAGACAATCCCCAATAAATTCATGTTGAAGTAACTTGGAATCATTTAGAACA
The DNA here is from genome assembly GCF_001515625.1 of Sinocyclocheilus rhinocerous. Classification (NCBI taxonomy): domain Eukaryota; kingdom Metazoa; phylum Chordata; class Actinopteri; order Cypriniformes; family Cyprinidae; genus Sinocyclocheilus; species Sinocyclocheilus rhinocerous. The sequence continues at coordinate 972,730 of NW_015661874.1, read as the reverse complement.
GATGCCAGTTTTAATTTACATACAAACAAGGCTTTCAGTAATTATGACATCAGTTAGTTCAATGCTTCCTACACTTCCTCACAGCTTTTAAGTGTAATGGTAAACCCAGTGCATGTCACTGTAATTTACACTGTGGCCTTTTGTGCATTAACAGCTTCCCAGTATGCTCATTACAGACTAAACTAACAGAAGGGAAGACTCCTGCAAGGAGCCTTTGTCAAATGGTGTGAACTCTAACACCTCCACGAGTCACGACACACTAATAAAAACAAGGTAACTAACATATAGATCCCATCATTTTCTTTTTCTCTCACTATAATTAAGTAGACAACAATGTACAAATAGTTTTGTTTGTTTATTTATTTTGTACTGAAGTAATTAAAAGTGCACAATACACAAAATCTAAAGTCTTTTATGACAAAATTGAATGCGGACAATTTGAAATTATTATTATTATTGAAATGTACCAAATTATACATTTTTCTAACAATAGTTTCTGTTTGAATTTTGAGAATTAACTGTTATGATGAGAATAACAATGTATCAAAGTTTTTAATGTGCAGTACTTAAAAAAAAAAAAACAGTCACATATGTAACTGAATCATTCATTCTATACCAGAACATTATGAAATAAAGTGTTAGATAACAGATTCAAACTGTAGAATTCACATTTGCCACTTTTAGTAACCTGGTGAATAATAATAATAATCAGTGTTAATGTCTCTTCTCAAGATATCTTGAGATTCTCTCTGCTTGAAACTGTTAAACAATTCTCATTAATCGTGCAAGAGCAGCGTCTTTGTCCAATTGGACAAAGACTTTTTTTCTTGCACCTCCACTGACCAGTTGAGAAGCTCAACGAATTCAAGCCCCGCCCCATGCGAAGGCGTCATATACTAATATGGTCACTATATCCTTATATGCAATGTGGTGGGTGGAGCTCCGGTAACCACGGCTGTTTAGTGTCACTTTCACCGAATTCTTATCTACGGTTCTCAGAGATGAAACGGACAGCTGGCGAGTGAAACACGCCGAATCTTCTCTTATAAACATAACATACAAGTTTGGACGGATTATTTAGGAACATTCCTGGTACAAAGAACTGTCATAGGCCTACGTAAAGAACGTATTCATTTTCATTTCATTTACACGTTTTTATTTTCGCAATAATATTTCGTGTGCGCGCTTGTTTGGACGAAGATTATGATTTGGTATCGGGTCAGTGAGATGACTGGCAAACGCTCTTTATTTTATCGTTTCCTTTAAATACCTAATAATAATAGCCTACATACATCCGATCGCGAGTTAGCCTATCTTACATTTAAAGCAAAACTTCACATGTGGGACTTCGAGATCGTGAAGTTTCAGACGGGTGGTCTTCTCGTGTTCGCTCGGACATTCTAGCTCAAAATTGACAATATTCGGAGCGACTGAAACTTGAACATGTTTTTGGGATTTCTCACACAATAATTATGCCACCTTCCTATTTACTTTGTAAATATTCCATGACCTCTTCTGAGTAGAGAAGTAAAGTTTCGCTCTATCAAGTTTTTGTCGTCGGAAGATCTGTGAGGTGGGAAGTCCAGATCTCCTCAAGCGTCGTTCAGGATCGTTTGGACTCTCCTCCCCGCTTGAAAGGAGTCGCATTGTATCGGTCGTTACCACAGACAGTGTTGCGGGATAGCATGGCAATGGTAGTAAATCAGTGGCAAGAGAACATTTCGGCTGATCCCGGGTCCCAGCTGCAAATGTGCAGTCAGGAGCCCGGCGGGACACCGGGAACTCCCTCAGGTTCAACCCCGGGCAACGACGCGCTCTCCGGGGACAAAATTCCCAATGTGGACTGCATGGTGTGCGGGGACAAGTCCAGCGGCAAACACTACGGCCAGTTTACCTGCGAGGGCTGCAAGAGCTTCTTCAAGCGCTCGGTCAGACGGAACCTGAGTTACACCTGCCGGGGGAACCGCGACTGTCCCATCGACCAGCACCATCGGAACCAGTGCCAGTACTGCCGGCTGAAGAAGTGCTTGAAAGTCGGAATGAGGAGAGAGGGTAAGACCTGAGAGTGTTGAACTGCTGCATGCGTTTGACAAATGCACTTTTTAAAAACCTGTGATAGGATAAACCTGATCAGAAATGTAAAATGATTCAAATATTAGGCTATAGTTGAAGCTGGGAGACATTACAAAAAATGGTGTCAAACCAAACCACGGGAACCATCACTATGGCATTTTGGTTCTAATTTGAACTTTTATTCTAAACATCTTTTCCACCAAAAAGCATAGTTGCTATACAATTATTGTAGACAATATTGTCTATAAGCCAGTCTCTTTCAAACAGAATCCTTATGTAATTTTTCTTAAAGTCTGACGTTACAGATATCATGTTACCAAAGTGTTTTTGTTAACAACAACTGTTTTAACTGTTGTAGTGGAAAATATGGTTACCATGGAATATTTTTGTAAGCACCCCTCCTTTTTTCTTTTTTTTTTTAAGTATATATTTTTTCACAGTAGAATTCCTACTAGAATTGAAAAATGATGTTTAATTGCTGCTTGTAAAATCAAAGTGGTGAGTTCATTAAACTTCATTTGACCTTATTACTGAGGAAGAAATTCTGAAAACTCATTAAGTTAGATATGACAAATATTATTGAGTAGTGGCTATTTTACTGTCATGCTTAAAACTAAAGTTTACCATATCTAAAGAACTTGCAATGTAACATCAAAAACATTCTCTCCAAAGAACTTGAAAACACAACAAAAGGTTCTTCATAAGAATGATAAACATAAACACCATTAATGAATGTTTATTTTATGAGCATAGTGATGGAATTTTTTTTTCTTCCAGCTTCTATGTTTAAAAGCTCTTTGCAGCACACATTTATTTTTAATAATGTAGCTATTTAATAATTAGTTTTAAAATATAATTTTTCTTTTATTTATTTATTTTTTACAAACGAATCAAGAACATTCCTTGTTTGCAGTTTAAGCTGAGAAGTATGGAGTTTAAATACTCATTTGTGGAATAATTCTCAGAAATGGTCCATTTCAAATAAAGTTTAAATTGCTAGGGTTTACTACTTTTTCAGTTTTCAGTATTAAACAATTTAATAAGTTGTTGTCCACTCTGCAGTTAATTGTGAAAACTCTGCCAAGTTCCTCATTCATTTGGGTTATGAAAATGAGATTTGTCTAGTCATGATTTCAGACTGAAAGAATCAGAGAAAACCTTCTTCTCCTCCTTTTCTAGTCTGTTGACCTTTGATGTGAATATGAGCTTCATATTAGAAGACTGTTTCAATGACAAATATGGGTCCATAATTATTCTGTAGCGACGTCTATAATATTGCATTTCTGTCAAAGTAGACACTAACCTCTAACTCAAGAGAGTCTTCTGAATTGGCTGCTTCAGGGATTTTCCAGTCATCCTTATAGTGGCTTGTTGAATTAGAAAAATACCAACATAGTTTCCCAGTGAATAGTGGAGAACGGGGCTAGTTGTCACAAAGGAATGAGAGTCGTACGAGTCCAATACTCAGTGGTTTTATTTTTTGACATTGGTTTATGTTTTTATAGGATTTATTAATTATAATTTGTTTCATGACTTGTTTTGTCTCTCATAATTGATTTACTGTTTACATTTTTAAATAAAAGCCTATGACAGGCTGTTCCATTGTGACAACTTACCCCATACAGTGTGATGAATTTATTTGAATCTAAAATGTAAAACCATTGAAATCATTTAGAATGGCAGTATTTATGTTTTGCACTTTTATTTGAATTTGTGAAAACATCAGCCGCCTCAACAGGTTAGTTAAGCCAAGACATTGCTTAAACTGTCTGCATGCATTTATTTAAATCTATAATATGCATTTTCTTCTTCACTAAGGTTGTGTTGCATTTGTACAGACAAAATAGATATAGACAGGCCTCACTGCTCCCTCCTTCTTTTCATTCATAAATGATGTCTTCTCTGAATTATGCAATTCAGTCACTTGCAAAGAGAAGCACCTTGTACTGAGCCATTACAGATAATCTGCAGTCATAACACAGTTTGAGCCAAACAAACAAAACACTTGCTTCATGTACTGTGGTCCTTGCATGAGGTTTATGTTTAATATTCACATATCCATCCATATGGCCTGTAGTGAACAATGTTTTGTAGCACTTCCTAAAGATTCCTTCCAAGGTTCAAATTGATGCGCTCACAGTCTTTGATACAGTAAGTATGTTTATAGATAAATTAATAAACTACATAAATATCATAAAATATCCATAGTTTGTGATACAGTTTCCACTCGAGTGTCGTGTCTGGGCTCCTTAAATATTGTATAGTATATGAGTCAATATGAGTGTAGTATGAGTGCAAAATAAATCAGATTCTGTGCACCTGGTTATTGCAGGTTGATCTAGTTCACTAGTTCATGTAATCCTTGAGTGTTATATATATATATATATATATATAGATTTGGCGTGCTTTAAGATACTCTAAAAATCTCCCTGCACTACTTGATTAAAGGAAGATGGAAATATTAATGCATAGAGAGTTGGTAGTCAATAGATCAAGTAAATGGTTCAGATATCAGGCAGATAATGGCTTTGACAGTATAGATCAGTGGTTCTCAGTTCCAGTCCTGGGGTACCACTGCTCTGCACATTTCTCCCTTATCTGACGCCCTCGGTTCAGTTAATGGATCTGAATCAGGTGCGTTAAATAAGGAAGACATACAGAATGTGCAGAGCAGTGGTACCCCAGGACTGGAATTGAGAACCACTGGTATAGATCATTGCTAGCTTTAAAACACTTGAACTTTTGCATGGCTTGCTTGTTATGGATGAGGTCAAACGCATTTCTCTGTAAGGTTCTTTGTTTTCTCCAGCGCTCAGAAATCCCACTCTCTTCTCCTACGAGTTCATCACGTGCGTTTGGTAATGAATGGAGTAGAATCACGCTGCGAGTTACACAGACCCTCACATACGTATGTACTCACATACATATGTACTTTTTAGTGCAGATTTCAGACAGAATGAATGAACAGAATGTGACCTTTCTCTGTTAAAAAATAGATGGTTTTACAACCTGATTCCACATGAGAACCTTCTGGGGATGTTCTGTGGAAACTTCAAAGAAGCCAGAAGTGCGTCAGTTGATGTAACCCAACACAAAGTGAAATATCTGTCATTATTTACTCATCCTCAGGTTGTTCCAAACCCATATGCTGCCATTTTATCTGACGAACACAAGTGAACATTTCTAAAAATTTTTACTCATAAATAATGAAGAATGCAGGTTTGGAATCTACACATAAAGGTTCCAAAATAGTGTTTTCACAGCAATGCCGTAGAAAAAAACCCAAACATTTTCGATTCCCCAAAGAGCCTGCAGTGAACAGTTCTTCTTGTTATAAAGAACATTTTAATCTAAAGAACCTTTTTCCAATATAAAGGTTCCATTAAAGCTTCTATGGATGTTAAAGTTTCTTCATGGAACCATCAACGCCAATAAACCTTTTTAAGAGTGTAAATGTAAGTAACAACAGATTGATCTGAAACTCAAGACCAGAAGGATTCAGCTAGTGCGTTCATGTCTTAGACTCACAGAGATGATCTTCCTCCTAGCGTCCTCTTCTTCGATCGCTCTACCTGTTTTTACACCTTACGGCTGCTCTTGACATGACTGACATTCCAGCCTGACAAAGGGCACTTCTGATTGAAAGAAAGCAGTGTGATTGCCTTGTCAGTTCCACAGGCTTCTGCAAGTACGTGCATCTGCTGGAATGCTCTGTGCGCAAGGCCGTGACCTTTGTCAGAACTAGAAAACGACCAGTATGAACTGAATGAAGTCTGACATTCACAGCAGAAGTGCTGGCATACAAAATCTCATAGACTTACATTGAATGAGGGACTTGAGTCATATAGACCAGAATATATAGAGAGATTTGGGGGTGGGATTTTTTGACTTGAGGCAGTAAGCAGCTGGGGTATTAGTTAATTAAACCTAAACATTTTTGTAATTGAAATAAAGTAAATGTTAACTGTAATCAAATACAGTATTAAAAAACTAATAAAAATGGCAAACACAACAAAATTGCTAAAACGCTAACTAAAATTAAAAAAATAAATACAACTAATAATAGATAATAGTTTGTCAGTGATACTAAAATAACACTCGTAAGCAACCAACCACAACAATCTCGCAAAAAAAAGGCACAAATCTATTTCAAATATGTAATCCAAGCAGATTTTTGTATACGATTTCATGCAGAATGGACCAGGATGTGCAAATGTCACATTAGGATTTTGGCAGATGTCCGCCACGTGCTGCTTCTGCCGAGCGCCTCTGGAAATGTGCTGAAACTGTGACTTCATCCCATGACCTATAAGTCAGTCACTTCCCATGTGCAGGGTGAAATATAGGTCAATGGAAAGTAAACATTAATAATAGACAGGATCATAGCAAAGTCCAAATGTGACGGCTCTCTGTGGGGTTTGGGTAAATATCACTCTGCCACCTGGTCGATTGGCTAATCCTGCTGTTCAACCCGTTTAAACAGGTGACCTCCGGCAGAGGTGACTCTTCCTTCTAGCTGATTTGCTGTGTAACGTAAAGCCTTGTGATTCTTCAAACACAAACACGTCGTGTTCAAAAGTCTGAGACCTCTTTTTCTTTTTAAAAAGGATTTAAACAAAGTTTTAGGAATCTGGAAAATTGTAAAATAAAGAAATTATGATGTAAAACATTTTTGCACTGTATCTAACTAAAAAAACAGGGGCATAACATGTCAACATATTCTGTTACACCAAATACACAAAATAATGATCTTTAAAAAAGCATCATATGACCCCTTTAAGACATTGCTTTTACTCTATTGTTATGCTAATAATATGCTAATAGTTGTTATTCTTAACTGAAACTATAAAAATACTATTTATTAATTGAAATAAAGCTTTTAATAAAAATGAATATAAATATTAGATGAAAAACTGCAAGTTGCAGTACTAAAATGACTAAAATTAAAAATAAAATAATAATAAAAAAGAAAAGAACGCTAAATATAGCCATTTAAAAAAACAACAACTTCAAATATTGTGCACCTGTCCCCACCCTCCATGTCTTATGGTATGTTGGAGCTCCATCACAGCCTTTTTCAGGAGAGAACAACAACAGTGAAAACAAATGAGGAACAGGAAGGTCCAGCTACCGTAACTATTGACCTTTGAGTGTGAGTCGAGTGTTAGCATGTTCACTTATTGATTTATCAGAACCTCATAGGAATGCAGATCAACTTCAGCTCTGAAGAAATGTATGCTGCAAGAGTGCCTGATTAAATTTGCTCTTTTTTTTTTTCTTTTTTTTTTTTTTTACAGTTCTCCATCCTGAGTTTCTGTTCTGCTTTATGCAGAGAGAAATAATGTGAGAAAAAGGTCCAGGGAAAAAAAACAGCTTTGTTAAAAAAAAATATTTTACATAAATGCTCTTCTTTTAACTTTCTATTCATCAGAGAATCCTAAAAAAGAAAATGTTTGTAGTTTCCACAAAAAATATTAAGCAGCACAACTGTTTTCAACATTGATAATAATAAGAAATGTTTGTAGAATGACACTGAAGACTGGAGTAATGATGCTGAAAATTCAGCTTTGCATCACAGGAATAAATTACATTTTAAAAGATATTCAAATAGAAAACAGTTATTTTACATCGTAATAATATTTCACAATATTACTGTTTTTGTATGTATTTTTGATCAAATAAATGCAGCCTTAATGAGCTTAAAGAGTTTTCTTTCAAAAACATAAAAAAAATCCTACTGACTCCAACTTAAAGGCACAATATGTAATTTTCGCCGCTAGAGGGCGCGTATTCAAAATAAACAAAGAGACAAAGACATAGTTACCGCTCCTTCCGGTCGTGCGTATGTGGGGGAAAAAAGCAGTGCTGTTTTATCATACTAGATATATTTGAAACTTCTGTTATAATGCTACTCTGTGCGGTCGTCACCGGTCTATTAAAACGCACAACATATTAAAGCGTCTTTGGTGTTTCCATGTTTTCTACAAAATAAAACCGGAAATCGAGGGGTTATGACGTCATTGGCAGGCGACACAATGACACTATAGACACGGTCCGTGTCACTAGTTAAAATTGCTTATTTCTCTGGATTTAAACATTCTTCGAAACATTTGGGATAATGTAAGTACACAAGTCAGCAAAATATATAACACTGTTCTAGAGGTTTTGGAATATTTTAATAAAAAAATCTTACATATTGTACCTTTAAGATAGCTGTACTATTGTTTGTCCACAAATCACATGCATAAAACATCTTCTGCTACTGTATAAAACAAGAAAGAGAAAAAGCTTCTGTCATTCTTGTTGTAAATTATGTACATTATAAAAGCATTCATTTTGTGGCTGCAATTTCCATTACTAAAGTTTCTGAATCCTCATCATTCTTTTTCTCCACTTACTCTTCCTTCCTAAAGGAAACTGTGAGTGTATGTCATATCATAATAAGAGTGTTGTGGCCTTTTTCCTTCCTTTTAATCACTATAGTGAGCCCTGATCTTGTGTGATTCCATAGCTAGAGGTTACTGAGTGCCTGTATTGTTGGTCGTAGTGTAGGTGGTTTCACTGGATGGCTGCCCTAATCTGATTGCTGGGCTGATGCTGACAATCTCAAATATTGGTCAATTAATCTGCCTGGATCTGCCTACACTTTCTATATCTGTTTCTCAGCCCTTGTTCCTCTTTTTAGTCATTCTTTCAACCTCAACTCCCCCTTACCTTTCATCTGATTCAGGGTTTGCATTCTTAAAATGTGCCAAACATATTTTATATTCAAATAAATGTTTTATTCAAATGATTAAAATAAAATGATAATGATACCTTCAGGTCCTGGTCTGTCATTTATAAGTAACAACTGAGATAATGTTGACACACACCAAACTCTATCTGTCTGTCTGTGGAACCTCTGAGCAGTAACATTTTCCTCTGGGTTTTTGTCACTCTCTCTTACACACACACATTCTGTGTTCATTTCCTGCTCCCTCTGGTTTATAGTAAATGGAGTTATTGGCCAGACAGCAGGATAGCTGAACAGGTGTTTCCCAAATGGGCACTGAGCTGCGTCATTACAGGAATGGCCTCTGCTTTCCCCTTTCGCCTCTGGCTGAACCATTTGTTTGAAGAAGTGTGAAAAACACCATTTCACCCATAGTGTTCACTCACTCATTACTCATTGATGGATAGCAGAGGGCTCAGCATCTCTCTGATGGGTTTCACAGATGCTATGACTGCAGTCACTTAGACGTTAGAAAGCAGAAGGGGACTTGATCTATTGTGGCGGATGGATTTGGTAGTTTTTGCAAGTAAACACATCAATATCCACTTCTAATGGCTCTTTGCTTTTTATTTTCTCTACCCCAGCTGTCCAAAGGGGACGTATGTCCAACTCGCAGTCCAGTCCAGGACAGTACCTGAGCAACGGGAGTGAACCTTACAATGGGCAGCCATATCTCTCAGGCTTCATCTCTTTGCTCCTACGGGCCGAGCCGTACCCCACGTCCCGCTACGGAGCCCAGTGCATGCAGTCCAACAACCTAATGGGCATTGAGAACATCTGTGAATTGGCCGCCCGTTTGCTCTTCAGCGCTGTGGAGTGGGCGAAGAACATCCCTTTCTTTCCTGACCTGCAGCTCATGGACCAGGTAAATCAAGTTAATTTTTACTTTATTTATATTTTTTTATATTTTTAATTTTATTTTATATTCTTAAATATTTGTCTATTTATATTATAAATGAATACATATATTTTATTTTAATTTATTTTATAAACTGGTAAAATAAAGTAAAATACTAAATTTACTTAATATAATGTTTATCTTATCTAATATTTTTTAAATATTTGTATTTAACATTTTTTATTATTTTATTTTATTTTATTTGAAAAGTGGTTATTTTTCTGCCTAGTAATATATATTTCTTATTTATTTTATGACTTTTGAACAAGAAACGCACACATTTGTATTTATGGATTTTATATTTTAAAGTTTTTTTTTTCAGTGCTTTTCATTTTTAAAAAAAGACCATCTGTTGCAATCTCCCACACGTGTGCTTTTTCGTGTGTAGGTGGCGCTCTTGCGCATGTCGTGGAGTGAGCTGTTCGTTTTGAATGCTGCTCAGTGCTCTATGCCGCTGCATGTAGCGCCCCTGCTGGCCGCTGCTGGTCTACACGCCTCCCCCATGTCAGCCGAACGGGTGGTGGCCTTCATGGACCACATACGCGTCTTCCAAGAGCAAGTGGAGAAATTGAAAGCCCTTCAGGTAGACACGGCCGAGTACTCCTGCCTGAAGTCCATCGTACTCTTCACCTCTGGTAAGACTAACTAACCTTAAGGCTACTTGGTGTGATTAGTATTTACTATATGAGTTGATTTTAGAAGCACAGTTTCCACTTCAATAATACCATTTAGAAAACACCTGGACCTGTTTTGTTAATGTGTTTAGGTCTAGTTATCAGTAGTACTGACTATTTCGTGAGGTTTCCAATCGTGTTTGTTATTAAATAAACTAAATACATAGAAAGGGTACCTGATTACATAACATACATTACAGTACAAATAACGTGTTACACCCAAAACATTCACAACGGGCAGAATTTCCTGTGCCGCTGCCAAAACTTTGGTACAAAGCTCCAGACTCTGAGATGTCTTGCCCACTGGTTTAGATTATTTCTGATTCCGTGCTCTACCTGTCAGAAAACCTTTTCCAGCTCAGACCTATACTTTTCCCAAATGGATGGCTGAACTCACCGCTCTCGATTCATTTTTTTTTATCACTCAATCCTTCACACTTCCATCTATTATTGAAACCAGGCAAGCAGCCTCCCGCCCCAGCTCAACGTCCACCAACATGACTGAATTATGCATGCTGAGTTGCAGCAATAGGGATTCGCTTCAGTCTGGCTGTGACCTACATAACCTCTGTAGCCCAGGGCATCAATGTGATCCATCCTGCAATTCCAGCCAAAGCCCCCCTCCACCCCTGCCGGGACTCGCAGGCATGAGCTAACAGGGACAGACAAACTCTTGTGGCCCGTAACCTCAGCCCAAACCTCCTATAACCTCACATCACCCAACAGGCCTCTAATGTCAGCCAGTCGCCCCGATTGCCCAACGCAATACAGTGGCAGCTCCCAGCACGTGTTCACACTGTGAAACACAAAGACAGAGGGGGATGCCTTTGCCATCCAACGCCAGCGCGAGGGGGGCTGGTGTAGAAGCACGCAAGGCTTGTCACCGCTGAGATTATGCCAGGGACTGACGCATCAGTGCCCCCTTTACAAAATGCTCCCTACCGTAACTATAGATGTCTTTATCTGGACTCATGGGACAGAAGTGGTGGTTAGGTCCCGCTCAGCGGGTATCCTCGCCCTCATAGAAATATGAAGCAATTAATCTTTTGTTATCAGAACTGAAGCTCAGCAGAAGTGTACGCGTACACCAATGATAAGTAGCGTGACAGAGAGAATGACGAAGGGGATCATGCCTTAAACACCTGCAATTTTACACATCTGCAATTTTACAGATGTGTCTTTTTCAGTAAGAAACCGCAATCCAGTTTAACTAGGAGTTAATGCACTGATGGATGGATGGACAGATAGATAGATATTGCTAAGCAGATTGTTTGATTGATTGATGGATAGATGGAGATAGATGGGTTGATAGATACTACAGTATTCCTTAATTTTCCCATCTGTTTTTACTTTCTTCTTCAGATGCCATGGGTCTGTCTGATGTGGCCCATGTGGAGAGCATCCAGGAAAAGTCCCAGTGCGCTCTTGAGGAGTATGTGCGGAACCAATACCCCAATCAACCCAATCGATTCGGCCGCCTGTTGTTACGACTGCCCTCCCTGCGCATTGTTTCTTCTCCCGTTATCGAACAGCTGTTCTTTGTGCGACTGGTAGGCAAAACACCCATCGAGACCCTGCTGCGGGACATGCTGCTTTCCGGCTCCAGCTACAATTGGCCTTACATGCCCGTCCAGAGAGACCGGCCCATCTCGCTCCATTACAATGAGAACGGGCCCTGATCCCGCCCCCATAATCCATATCATACCCCCGCCGCCATGGGGTCATGGCCAATACAGAGAATCTGTCAGCAAGCCACACCCCTTTCTGCCACATCATCACCTGCTCACTTACCTGAAGCACCAGCCGTTTGTTTTGTCAATGGGTATGGACCACAGCGTTCATATAGACACCGGAATGTTTCCTACAGATGTTTTCTATGAACAAGGACTGTTTGGCCCAAAGTGCCACGTCCATTCCTGATTTTGACTCAATCAGAAGCCATTAAAGCTGATGCCAAAACTTTACCAGAACAACTATTAGATGGACCTCGAAAACCGCACCACTTGTATTAACGGGAGAGTCAAGATTCTGTCCGTTTGGTTGGGGGTTTGTATTTCACCCCAAGTACAACCGAGAGAAAAGCATGACTCTTGCAGGACTCGTTGGAGAGAAAGCCATTGCCAAAGTAGGACAGGCAACCAAACTCTCGGGAGCATTTTGTGGAACTAATGACTAAGGTGAAATTCTCTTTGTCTTGTTGATTTTTGCGTTTAGGTCTCTGATAAAGGGAAAGAGACTTGAAAGAGGCACTTGAAACCAGCCAGATAACCCTCATTTTCCGTGCTTTTCTCAGCTGCATCCAAATATTCAGCACATCTAGACAGAATGTTGCCGTGTCAAGCACAACATGCATCTTGTTAAATACAGGTCTTTAGCTCCTGTAGCTTCAAGAAAAAAACACTAGGGTAAAATAGGGAATTCTGGAACATTTGGGAATGTCAGGAAAGCTCTGATGTGTCCAAGCCAACATAGTCTATGCTAACATTACCATATTCTAGCTGGGTTGTCTTAGGGTAAAGTCTCATTTAATTGTGTAAAGTGTTGAGTGGGCAGTCAAACGTGCAAAAATGACCCAGATTATCCTAATTGACCCGACAAACTCAAGACCTCAATTATGCCAATAGTCTGCCTTTGATGACCAGGTTTATTGTGTAGCATACTGTTGGTTTCATCAAGTATTTTTGTTACTTTCTTGCTCGTTTGAATATGTTTAAACCCCTTTGTCACATTTTTTAACATGGCACTACAGCTTTTAAGGCAGCATTTGGATATAAAAGCCATTGGGACCTTTAAAAGCAGGACCTGTTGTATTAGTTCACAGAATATTTCTATCAAAGTATGTTTTTCTGTATTTTAGGTTTGGAAAAATTTATTCATGAAATAAAATCTGTCATTCACAGAATAGCTGCTGTTGTTTTTTTGTGGCATTTTGTTCCTGTTTCACCTTTTATTCTCCTATTATTCCAGTTTGGGCCAATCCTTAAAACTAAATCCTTAGTTTTTACGTTTTTTTAAGCCACTGTTGTACATAAATGCTGATGCATCTGGCTGACTGAAACAGGTTTTCCTCAGGTATTTAACTCCATGGCAAAAAGCATTCCATTTTTCCAGGTCAATGTTCATAATACCATGATTGATGGTAAGAACCACTGTACAGACATATTTGAATTGGATTTGAATTGGATTTGCACTAAACAGATCAACATAAATCTTGTCAAACTAGAAAATGTGTGTGTGTATATATATATATATATATATATATACACAAACTTGAACACTGGCCACAAGGGCAAGCGGTCTGTCTCTGGGAGGGTCGGCCAGTCAGATCAATAGTTGAGACGTCAAACTGAATTGAGGTCAGTCTTTGTGCATACGAGGTCTCTCATTTTTGGCTCTCTGTCAGGAAGCCAGCTGCTAAAGCGGAGCTCCTGCCCTGCGGCGGTTTGAGGGAACACACAAGGCTGTACTGGAGAAGTTTTGGACGATTGCTTATATGGGATCTGAAATCAAAACCCCATTTATTTAGGTGTTTTTCATTTGAAAATGAAATCCATTTTGTTTTCCAATCCAAAAATCACAATCTCATAAAACTAATGACTGTGACTAAAAGAACTTCCTCCAGCACAGTCACCGGGACCAAAATGCCCATAGCATTTTAACAAAGTCGTCCACCCTTCCTGTAGCTGTTATAAATCCTTAAAGAGGGCCTGACGAGGATGAAGACTGGCGTAATGATGCTGAAAATTCAGCTTTGCATCACAGGAATAAATTACGTTGTAAAATATATTCAAACAGAAAACAGTTATTTTAAATTATAATAATATTTCACAACATTTCTATTTTGACTGTATTTTTGATCATATATTTGTTCGACGGTTTTTCGAAAGGCACAGTTTCTGCTCCTCATTAGCTCAGCTGTTTATTTGTGTTCACGAGGGCTCTGTGAGTCACATACTGAACTGATGCCCAGTGACACACATTGCGTTAAAAGTTCACTGATTCTAGACAATTCTATAAGAGTGGACAGAGCGATCGTGTCCTCTTTTTGCTTTAATAACAGCAGCACTCAAGCTGACATGAACAAAACCTGATGATTCATGTACAAAGAGAATTCACTTTGCCACACATTTGATTATTTTTAATTAGTAACCTCAAACAGTGCATACAATTATATAAATATTACATTTAAAAATATTATTTCAATTATGTATTGATATAAAATATTTTTTAAACAAATACTAATTTACTACTGGTACTAATGTATTTACTTTTTTTAAAGAAATTACTATTATTCAGCAAGGATGCATTAAATTAATCCAACGTGACAGTAAAGACATTTATAATGTAACAAAAGACTTCTATTTCAAATAATTTATTACTATTAGTAATACTTATTCAAATAAATAATATAACGAAATACTAGTTTCTTTGTTTTTAATTCATATGAAATAAATTATGGTCTAATTATTATTCGACTTTGGAATTATTATTCCAAACAATTTAGTACTAAATTAGTATTTTCTTTGTATTAAATTTATATCAAACAAATCATTAAAATGATTTAATTTTCAATTATTAAATAAATCATTATAAAATAATTATTAATTTCTTGTTTATTTTGTCTAATTTCTTCTTTTTTTAATTTATATTAAATAAATTATGATCTAAATTTTTACCCAATTTTATATTAACTATGCTCTAAAATAATATTATTAAATAGATAATTTTTTTTATTTTGTCAAAATGTTTCTTTTTTGAATCTATATGAAAAAATATGATCTAAATTATTATTCAGTTTTATATAAAATATATGATTTTAAAAAATATTATCAAAAAAATATTAATTTCTTATTTATTTTACATCAAAATGTTTTTTATGTTTAGAAATCTTATTTAAACTTTCTATTTCCCCGTTTAAATTAAGTTTTGAATCCCAGATTTTCAGGGTAGTCTGAGACCTTTGGACTCAACTGGCAGAAAATATGTTTATAACTTTGTAAAAGATTTTTACACGTCTCCTGCTGAGTTTTGCATGCACAGATTCTGTATACGCCTGTACATCGCTAACAAACTGTACTGTCTATGCCCTTTGCAGAGCTGCACATTGAACTCCCCTGCCATGACACCAGCACTGATGGATCTACTACATTAGATCACAGTCATATTCTATCGAGTCGTTCGGTACAGTAAGGACAGGGTAATTGTTGGAGAGATGACATGCCATTGAACTATTAACAGAAAGGGATCTGAGATGAGATACACAGCGCTCAGTCCTCGAAGCCTTTAGGCAAATTTCCTGTCATGTTCACTTTGACGATTGACAACATCTGCCACTATATGCTGTGTTTGTCTGAGCAGTTGGTATCTGCAAGTTTTGATCAATTAATATGTTTGCTTAACTGATTTTTAAAGAAATAGTTTACCCAGTTTGGGAGATATCAGGCTCGAAGATGGACAAAACACACCACAAAACTCTCTATTTGACCATTTTCACTCAGCTACAACACACAGAAACCAGTAGCTTTTGGTGTTAATGACTATTTTGATGTAGCAATGCACCTTTAATGAATCTGACGCAAACACAAATAAGATTTGAGACAATTGGTTGTATAATGACAATTTTTTTTTATCTGCTCCTCAGTTATGGTATGACTTTGACTCTTGAAAATCCTAATTTGGTGTTCCCAGTCAAAAATTGATTGCTTGTAAATCTCTCATTATGATATATTATCACCAAATTATGGATTCGATCTTTTTATCAACTTGTTTTCTTGCAATGAGCACAGGATTTTTATTTCTGTATTTTTGGAAGTGATTGATTGTAGGCCTCACTGATCTGAGCTCATGCATCTCAGATTTTAAGTGAAAAAAAAACATTATTTGTGGATAATTTTGGCAATGATCACTCAAAAACTGAGGTGCATAAGCTTAGATCAATGAGGCCTACGATCAGTCAGTTCCAAAATAAATACAAAACCTGTGCTAATTGAAAGAAAACAAGTTAATAAAGTTAAGAAATTTATAAGCACTTTTTGTAGGTCGGTCAATTTTTACTTAGAATACCACAAATGTAACAAGGTGGGGAAAAAATCCCCCCAAAAGAACAAAAATTATACAACGGTTGGAACGGTTGGGTTAGTCCATATTTGACCCAAAGTTGGGTTGAAACAACCCAGCATTTTTTAAAGTGTTGAAAGAAAACAAGTTAATAAAAAAGTTTAATCCAAAATTTGGTAATAAAATAGCATAAAAAATTTATAAGCACTTTTTGTAGGTCGGTCATTTTTGACTTAGAACACCACAAATGTAACAAGGTGGGGAAAAAATCTCCCCAAAAGAACAAAAATTATACTTTTTTTGTGTGTGTGTGTTAAGCAAAGTCAGAAAGTTTTAGTCCAGTGGCATTTTCAGCAAAAAGAAAATCCTCCCCGGGTCAAAATGGCCCAAATACAACATGAGGGTTAAAACTATTTTTATACTACATTCTGCACTGTAAAAATTATCTTTCAGTCTTTCTCCTTCAAAAACGTCACACTTTCAATTACTAAAAATTTGAAATTGTTTAGCCACTTTTTTCAGTGCTACTACTTTTATAATCTTTTTTGGAGGTTAATGATAATAGTCACTATGAACTGTCGTTAAAGATGTCCCCTTTCCTCTTCCATGTGACTTGTTTTCTTGCAATGAGCACAGGATTTTTATTTCTGTATTTTTGGAAGTGATTGATTGTAGGCCTCACTGATCTGAGCTCATGCATCTCAGATTTTAAGTGAAAAAAAAACATTATTTGTGGATAATTTTGGCAATGATCACTCAAAAACTGAGGTGCATAAGCTTAGATCAATGAGGCCTACGATCAGTCAGTTCCAAAATAAATACAAAACCTGTGCTAATTGAAAGAAAACAAGTTAATAAAGTTAAGAAATTTATAAGCACTTTTTGTAGGTCGGTCAATTTTTACTTAGAATACCACAAATGTAACAAGGTGGGGAAAAAATCCCCCCAAAAGAACAAAAATTATACTTTTTTTTTTTGTGCGTGTTAAGCAAAGTCAGAAAGTTTTAGTCCAGTGGCATTTTCAGCAAAAAGAAAATCCTCCCCGGGTCAAAATGACCCAAATACAACATGAGGTTTAAAACTATTTTTATACTACATTCTGCACTGTAAAAATGATCTTTCAGTCTTTCTCCTTCAAAAATTTCACACTTTCAATTACTAAAAATGTGAAATTGTTTAGCCATTTTTTTCAGTGCTACTACTTTTATTATCTTTTTTTGGAGGTTAATGATAATAGTCACTATGAACTGTCATTAAAGATGTCTCCTTTCCTCTTCCATGTGAAAAAAAATTAATTGCATATGTGTTTGAAATGACATGAATGACATCAAATGACCAAATAAAGTACATTTATGATACTATTATGTGAACTTTTTGTGGGTCAAAGTATAATGACCTTACATGACATCTCAATTGCTCCCTCTTGATAATGCGTATTTAATTTGACTCATTTCACACGATTGTAGCATGCGGTTCCACACCAGAAAGAATCGAGGGGCCCGTCTGCTCGTAATAAATTACACATGCACTGAATTCATTAGTCTGTGTACTGTTTTGTCTTGTGCCCTCAGCATTTTTCATCACAGACACGCAGCGATTCCAAGCCGGTGCCACAGATGTTCATTGTGTCTCTGCCAGCCCACCACATGTTCAGTGTATTTCAAATAAATGTTGTTCTTTTGAACTTTCTATTCATCAAAGAATCCTGAAAAAATATATATAATTGTTTCCACAACAATATTAAGCAACTGTTTTCATCATTGATAAGGTTAATAAATGTTTCTTGAGCAGCAAATGAAAATGATTATTGAAGGATCATGTGACACTGGGGACTGGGGTAATGATGCTGAAAATTCAGCTTTGACATCACAGGAATCAAATATATTAAAATAGAAAACAATTATTTTAAATTATAACAATATTTCATGTTTTTACTGTATTTTGTCAAATGAATGCCGTCTTGGTGAGCATAAGAAACATTTCAAAAACATTCAAATATCTTACTGACCCCACACTTTTGACTGGCAGTGTATTGGATATATTTTTAAAGTCATTATGTTGATATTCAGTAATTCAGTATTTATACGATGAAAATAGGTGCTTTTCTAAATCTTATTTTGAATAAAGCAAAGGATAAATCAGTTGAGTCAGGTTATGTAAGGCCTGTGCTTTCTATGTCTAGCATGCTGCCAGTACTCTTGTAGTCCAGTATGTACAGTACCATCTCCTATAGGACTCTGTTCACCCCTGTTTGACACCCTCCGGCTCACATTCGCCCCACTTCACAACACAATGCTGATGTTAATGGGACTCTTACCAGTAATTCAGCTTTCACCTCAGAAAGTGGAGTTTATGCTGCCTAGCGTTTCTGTAGTCCCTCCCTTGTGACATTTGCAACAGAATGCCAAACAGAGACGGGAATGATATGTTCGACACTAACCCGTCCGTGACCCCTGTGCCGCATTTTGCAATCGCCCCGCTGGGCGTGTCGTGTTAGGATGTTTGCGTATGTTGCTGGTGTGCGCGTACACTATTGCACAGCGATGCAGAAGATTTAAATCATGAACTCTCAATGCATCTACCTGCATGCACACCGCAAAAAAAAAAAAATGCTATTGATGATTTTCAGCTTTGCCGTTTTGCGTATGGCTGCGGTGAAGGTGTGAGAAAGCAGAAAAAGTGTGTACGCAGGGGTGAATAGTGTGAGATGTGTGTATTAAGTGCTGGTGTGTTGGTCCCAGGGTTGGCTGCCCCTGTTTGCAGCTCCCAGGGAGATCTGTGACCGATGCTCCTCAAGTTGAAGGTTCATCCTCAGTTCAGAGGAAGGTTCACTCAGCGGTCAACAGGCTATTCTGCTACCAGGGCACTCTCGCTCTTTCTCACTCTCTCCCTCTCTGGCCATTTTCTCCCTATTTTCTGGCTGTAAGCAATCAGGCAACACTAACTACTGTATATATTAAACACTTAGACTGGGTTGCTTTTACTTTCATTGTTAAAATACCAGTAACACGGCTTGCTTCAGGTACTTCTTTCTTCTTGAGTTGAATATTTGCCTTCACTGAGGTATGTTTTTGGCTGTTTAATGCATCATTTAAGTGGTCCTTGCAGGCAGACAGACCTTTTGAACATACTGGTCTGGCATTGCTGTGCAATTTTACAGTCCCTTTGTCTCTCATCAAAATGCAATGACCTATTTCAAGGCTTAATTTACAAACAATGAACTGATATGTTTAAGCATGTCAGATGCAGCCCCATTCGTTCATATGATGAAAAGGGTGAATAAAACTCTTGGTGCAATGAATAACAAAATAGAAAATCACATTAGTCTTCATTTCAATTCTGGAACTGAAATTGGGCTGCACAAACTTGAGTAGTGCATTAAGAAAAATGTATTATTTGAAAAGTAAAACAAATTGAATAATAATAATAATAATAATAATAATACATTTAAAATATGGTTATTAAAAATGATCACATTTTCAATCAAATACATTTATAAATTGTATTTATTTTACAATATTATATAAAATAAATATAATTATATTATATAATAAATAAATACATTTATTTTTAATAAAACAATCAAATTAGTTTATAATATAAAATTATTATAAAATTGCATAGTTTATATTTGTATATTTATAAAAAAAATCAATTACTTTTTTTTTTTCATTTTTGCATTTAATCATAATTATAGTTGTAGTTGTGTTATAGTTGTAGTTAGTGCATTTACCATGCCCTCTGGTCAATATGTAAATTCTATAAAATATATAATAAAAAGTATTATTATTTATTATTATAAAAATTTTAAAAACAATAAATAAAAACATTTGTCCATACAGTGATCCCAATGTTTCTCTAAATGTCTTATTTTTTGTTTAGCAGAAGGAAGAAAGTCATACGGGTTTGGAACAACATGAGGGTAAGTAAATTTTGACATTTTCATGAACTCTGCCTTTAGTGAATGCAATGAAGTACCATACAATTCTATCCTATCATAAAATCATGTGAGTTTTGTGTGCAGAGGCTGTTCCATCTTGATGGATTTGTTACTATCTAAAATCATGCCACGTGGATAAACAAATATATAATCTATAGAAAATCTATAGAAACTGTATCATTTGCTGTGAGTTGGTGGTGATATAATATTAATTGAGCCATGACTGCTGACACAGGCTGAAGGTTCTGTCTCAAACGAGTGTGACCCAGCAACCAGAAGCATATCAGGATCACAGTCTTACTGTGATCACTGTGGCCTTTAGCACAGCACTTAACCTCTGCCGCTGGAGGAGGAGAGTCTCTGCTGTTCACTGCGGATCGCTCTGAATGCAAACTATCTGCCAAATGACAACTGACAAGTAAATATAAATGTGGATCAACAAAGGACAGAAATGTGTATTGAATTTGTTAAGAAGGGCTGTTTCATCGCTTGTTTGGACAGCTCAGCTTCCCATGTTGTGCATATATAAATTTACAAACAGGTTGCATGACTATGAGAAAGGTTGTTTTAATACAGTAGGTAATTGACATTTCTTTAAATAATTACATATACATGAATGGATAAATATAAATAAATAAATAAATTGTGTGTATTTATTAAAAAATAATATATATTAATAATATATATTAAAAAATAATTAATCATAATTGTAGTTATGCATTTAATCTTGGCCTCTGGTCAATATTTAAATTCTATAAAACTTTTTTTTTTTCACGTGAACATGAATATATATATATATATTAGGCTTCCCATATTTCCATATTGCTTATAAATTTAAAAACAGGTTACATGACTGTAAGGAAAGTTATTTTAATACAGTAGATAATTGACATTTCTTTAAAAAAAATCTGTAATTACATATGAATGAATGAATGTGTGAATGAATGAATGGTGTATTTATTATTATTATTGCATGCAATCATAATTATAGTTTGCATTCAGTCATGCCCTCTGGTCAATATATTAATTCTATAAAACATGTATATTTGTGTGAATGAATGAATGGTGTATTTATTATTATTATTGCATGCAATCATAATTATAGTTTGCATTCAGTCATGCCCTCTGGTCAATATATTAATTCTATAAAACATTTATATTTGTGTGAGTGAATGAATGAATGAATGGTGTATTTATTTATTATTATTATTATTATTATTATTGCATGCAATCATAATTATAGTTTGCATTCAGTCATGCCCTCTGGTCAATATATGAATTCTATAAAACATATATATATATATATATTTATTTATTTATTTTTTTTTTTGTTTGTTTTTGTTTTGAGTCTGCAACTCTGGAGATGTGAAGTTAAAAATAGTTCAGCTTTGAAACGCACAAGGTGTATTAAACCATGGAAAAACATTGTGTTCTTACTCAGCATTACAAGAAAAAAATCCCAAATAAAGAGGAAAAGTGGCTCAAATTGTATGGATAGAAATCTCATTAGTGCTTTTTCTGTTTTCGCTCATGCAAAAAAGATCCAATCGCTGCCAGAAAGCCAAAATTGGTTGACAGTGTAAATGTGATCTTTGTGTACTGTGGCAGTGTATGAACGTTAATACTTCAAGTTGACTGTAATGCATCAAAGATGTCTTATTTGAATAGCAGGCTGCACTGCTGGCTCTCCGCCTGACCGTCTTTGTGTATTGCTGAGTTTCATTTCGCGCGAGAGATCGAAGCTCTTCTTTATGGCTTGAGCGCGACCTTTGTCAACCCCTGTGAATTAGCTAGAAGCATATCAGCTGCGCCGGGCTTTTTCTCGACCGTCCTATTAGCTGAGTAAAGCAAAGCGGGGGTCACCTTTAAGTAACCTTATCTTGTAATTGGGTTCAAGGTTAAGTGACCTGGGAGCGGAGAGGTCCAGGGTTAAGGTTGGGGTGACGGAGAGAGAAGCAGCATTTAATCACATATGGGGGAAGAAATCAAGGAGCAGGATTCAACTGTCTGGGTCAGACCCGATCTGACCGCGGGGGTGAAGGGAAGTTGTCAAGCAGCCCATATTCAAGCCAAGGTCCTCGAAGCTTTTAACCTTAGCGCAAATCAATACGGGCAGCGACGGGCTAATATTTATCTTACAGATGGGAGTATTAAACGAGGGCTTTGCCAGGCGGACCGGTAGCATCCCGAAGCTCCTCTAATTGAAATGTATGCGAGAAAACGGGCGATGAATGAAAAACAGCTCTGACAGCTTTTCGCTCCAGCGACTGCCCCACATTAGCTGCCCGCGAGGAGATGAATGACCAGCAGCGCAGGTTCAGCCGGAACGACCCATAGACCCGTCCACTGCCAAGGGCAAGGAAATTGGCCAGATTAAAGAAATGAGTCATAAACATCTGCCTTATAAGCTCCATCTAGAGATAGAGATTTTCATCTGCCCGCTGAGGTCTTACAAGGAGCATCTCAAAACTCTTGGATAAGCTATACAGTACTACTATAAAGAGAAAAATATTTTTTCATATTGTGATGTCGAATACGTTACAAGTTGCATATTTTTTCCCTGAACTTTAGCTTTAAAATGACTGTTATAGATATCACATTTTAAATTAGATTTCTATAATAATTTTGCTGGCAGTAACCATTAAGCAATTGTAAATATAGCGGTGATCTTAATGTGATTTAAGTATTATTTAAAAAAAAAATAGGATCTCTGGTTTAAACCTCATTAGCAAAAGTTTTTCAAACGTTTCAATGAAAATTTTCAGCAGCTTTTATGCATCAAACTTATAACAACTTTCAACAAAAAGGAATGACAAATCAGGGCTTCTGCTGGAGGCAGTGCGGGTCATTATCGGCTGATCACGTACATGTCTTCTGGTCTTGTCCAGTTTTAAATCAGTATTGGTCAGAAATACATTCTAGCATAGAGGAAATCTTGGAAATTGAGATTGAAAAAACAGCTTATATTCTATTTCTTGGCAATATACCTGATTCAGTTAATAATAGGAATAAATATCTACTCAGGATTCTACTAACAGCAGCAAAAAAAGCGATTACTCGACTATGGCTCCAGCAGCCTCCCCCCAACAAGAACTCAGTGGGAACAAATAGTTACAGAAATTTACAAGATGGAAAGACTGACATTCAGGTTGAGACTGCAAGAAGAGACTTTTAAGAAACACTGGGGAAAATGGACAATCTATATATCAAAACAGAGAGAAGACAGATAAATGCCAAAGTGAAATATGTATATTCATTAATGTAAATGTATGTAATTAGGATCAACGGCTGCTTGATAGTAAGCCTAAGGAAATGAGTATTATGTTTATGAATGTATGACCACAAATATTCACGTATACATGCTTACAAATATTTGCTTATATCGTAACCAGTTGACCAGACTGAAATTTCTTTTACTTTTTATGTTATACTTTGGGAAAAATATTTATGTATGTACCCATGAAGGAGTGTTGTTTGATTGTTATTGTGTTGAAGTTCATAAAAATAAAGTAAAAAAAAAAAACAAGTGCCATTTTAAGTTTTACAAAACATATAGGTCATTTAATACTCCTTTTTATGGTTATGTTGTATTGGTAATAGTAGATGATTAATCAGTCTTCTATTACCAATACAATTAACATTAATTAACAAAAACATATTATTAATATATAATATAATTTAATAATATTTTGGAATAAATGTTTGAATATTTTTGTGAATTTTAAGTTAATTTTATTTTTTTTATTGATGTTGTGTGTATTACCATTAAATTATAAAATGCATATAATCGCATTATATACTTACCAATAAATAATATACCTACAAATATGAACTCCTAGTGGCCAGGATTATTATAGTTAACTAAAACTAAAACCATGAAAACATTTTCATTTTTGCAATGAAACAAATGTTGACTGAAATAAATAGAAATAAATGAGTACAACTTTAAATAAAAAACAATAAAATATTAATAAAAACTATTATAGTATCAGTGGTACTAAAATAACAATGACAAACATTCCATGAAAACCCATGTCTTGTTTATTTATTTATTTTATTTTTTTTATATTTTAAGATTTTAGTTTTTGTATTAAACCAAATTATTACTGATTTTAAACAATGTACATGTGTTTGTTAAAGCTAATGTCAAGGGTTGTTATGCATGGTACTACTGATTTGGCTCTGATGAAAGATATGCTTACTTTATAAATGTATAAGTGGATAGCGCTCATATGTTGCAAAGCATGCAAAACTGAATGCCAGCTAAGAGCTTTAAGAAAACACATTGATTTTATTGAAATTCACACTATTCTAAAGACACATTCCCTATGCGACAGCAGTCCTAAGTTAATGCACATCTGCAATGCATGTTTACAATGAAGCAAAGTTATTGACTGTTGTGTTTAACACACATTTAATTGTAAACTCAATTACAGGCCCTATAATCCCATAAACTGTTTAATAATTCAGAGATGCTGTTATGTTTGTGCAAATGCAATACTTTGAATTATTCTGTCCTCTGACAATTTGCTTTAAACACCCTCTCCCTTCTTTTTCCCCTTCAATTTATTGGCTGCCATCTCTGACCCGAAGAGTGACCCCTATCTTAAACACATTTCAATGCAGCCAACAAAATTAATCCTGACAAATAAATCACAGTCTTACAAATAGCGAGGAAGGCAAGGTCAAAGTCACCGAGGGAATATAAAATTCAGCTAGAATCAGAGTAGCATTATAACATCTACTCCATCTGAAAATATATGAGGTTAAAAAATGAAGTTGCAGATATTCTGGTAGTACCGGTTTGCTGTCTGCTGTCCCTGCTCTGTTAATAGGCCGGGTCATTTTAAACAGCTAGTACAGCTAGCAGCTGATTTGATTTGTATGACAAGTCAAGCAATCGAGCATATTTTCAATGACCTTTGAACTCCAAGCTTTCCAGTTGGCTGCGTGGGGATGCCACCTTCACTTGACCCCTCACCCTACACAGTCATTTCATGCTCATGTGAGAAAACAGGGCCCACACAGCATGTCTGAAAGAGCCTGTGTTTATCTGTAAACCAGCTTCTGTTCTTTAATACTTTTAGCATACACTGTAATAAAGGATTTTTCAAAGGTTTATATAAAACAAAGATCATTGGGGTACATTTTACAAGAAAATACTTGTCATTTCTTTGTAATTATGTGTGAAATTTACAAGCAATTTCTGAGTGAAAATGGTTTCATAGTAAATCCTAGGCAAATTTGTTTTTTTGGCAGTGTATGACTGAACTTTAATAATAACTGCTTCAGCAAGTGTTATTTTAGCATTAAGTTTTTATTAATATTTTGAATAATTTGTTATTTTTATATTTTCTACTTTCATTTTAGTTGAGGGTTTATTTAATGTTTTTTATATATGTCTATTTAGTTTTTATTATTTTATTATTAGTTTAGCTTTTATTACTTATTTTATTTCAGTTTTAGTTTTAGTTGTTTTATTACATCAAGTTACTAAATTAAAAGGAGAAATGTTGCCTTGGCAACTAGCTGAAATAGAAAGTTTTTAATATTTTATTTTATTTCAGTTAACATTTATTTTGTTTCAAGTAATGAAAATGTTTTTTAATAGTTTTAATTTTAGTTTCAGGTTTATTTTTAGTTGATTATAACAACTCCAGCTTAATCAGTTAGCAAAGATATAATATAATATAATATAATATAATATAATATAATATAATATAATATAATATTAGAATAACATGTTTGAATATTTTAGTGAGTTTTCAGAAAATTTTGTTAAACTTTCTTTGATTTTTCTGCAATTTTGTGTCTTAACATTAAATTATATAATATAGCAGCATATTATATTAGCATGTAACAGCATTATATTCGAAAGTCAGTCGACTAAATGGTATATATAAATAAATATGAATTCCTAGGTTTGCTTACTATTTAATGAAAAGCAGCCAATGAAAACCATGCTTTAATAATTTTCAACATTTTTACAGATTTTTGTTTTAAATGGTGGTTTACTGGTTGGGTTAAATTGTGGTTTGGTCAAAATTATTACTGTTTTTTTTTTTTTTTTTTAATCAGTGTACATGTATTTGTTGCACCAAATATCTATTTAAATCCTACACCTTTTTTGTATGCAAAAGATGGACTTTATCTCCATTTCTTTTGCATTATTTCTAAGAACATTTTGTACAACAGTGCTTAAATGTAATTGTGTTTAGAGGTCATATCTTTAAGAATCACATTTTGAATAAACTTTCAGCCGGTTTTTTGACAAAGCCATCTTATCGTCATTTTAAGTGAACTATTCCAAAATCTTTACATTTACATTTAGCAGACTCTTTTATCCAAAGCGACTTACAAATGAGGACAATAAAAGCAGTCAAAACTAACAAAAGAGCAACAATATATAAGTGCAAATGACAAGTCTCGGTTAGCCTAACGCAGTACACGTAGCAAGGTGTATATATATTGCAAAAACACTAGAAAGTGCTATTCAGACCCCCTTGTGGTCCTGGGGGTCGATAAACAACTATAAAATGGATTTTAAGAGGGTGGGTAATAGTGGCTGAATGTGATTCAAAGGAACTGTTGATACTCAGAGATGGTAAAGGATTACATTTCCAGTCATTAGAGATAAGCAGACCAGTACCTCCACCTCTTCCAGTCAGACGGGGGGAGTGGGAAAAAGGGAAATTATTGGAGAGTGCTGCAGGTGTAGCTGATGTGAATGATTCTTTAAGCTGATGTGCTGTGATTAGACAGGACTGTGTGCAGCTACTGTTCAGCAACCCAAGGAATATCCTCCTCACTTTACAGCTGGAGGGATTAAAGGGGCTTCCTGTCCCATGACTGACCTTAAAAGCCAATCCAGATGTCCTACAGCCCTCGAGACAAAGAACTCAGGTGACATGTCTTATCTTGAGGGCACTTGAGCTCCTCTTCTAAAGAGGCGGTTCTTTTAAGTGTCCCGTCATCCTGGCAAATGCGTTTTCAATTATTGCACAAGTTTCTCGCTTGCTTGTCTGCAAACATCGTAATTGTCAGAGAGAGAGCATTATGCATTCAGAATGGCTTCAGAGGTTTTTTTCTGGGGTTAAAATTGACATCTCTGAATATTAGATAAAGGAAAAGGTCACACAAATGGAAGCTCAAAGAGCGGTTAAGGCTCATGAAGAGATTAGGTGATCCTCAGGCTCAGATTTTGTGCTGAGCTCATTGTATAGTAAACTAGCAGAAGACACAAATGGAGGGCACAAATATACTTCAAATGTACTACTGATATACTACAGTTCAAAAGTTTGTGGTCAAGTCTCTTATGATCACCAAGGCTGCATTTATTTGATCATAAATACAGTAAGAACAGTAATATTGTGAAATATGATTACAAATAAAAATAGCTATTTTCTATAGAAACTTTCTGCCACGGGATAAAAATGTAAAAAAAAAACTGTTATCTCACAGTTCAGTCTTTTTTCTCACAATTGCGAGATATAAACTCTGAATTAATTTTTTATAGAATTGCAAGATATAAACTTAGAATTTTGAGAGAAAAGTGAGTATTGTGAAATAAAAAAGCCACAATAACCGTTATAAATGTCATAACCATCATAACATTATAAATGTCTTTATTGCCATCTTTGTTATCCTTGCTGAATAAAAGTATCGATTTTTTATTTTTTTTTTATCTACTGACCCAACTTTTTTTTTACTTTCCTTCCTAAAATATGTAAAAATATTTTAAAATTCAGTTTTGAGGTCATTTACTAGATCAGTGGTTCTAGATGACATGCTTAATGGAAAAAAATTAAATGCATCTAACCATATACAAAAAAAAAACTAACACTTGCTTTCTAATCTTTTTGTATTCTATCGGTTTTCTTTTCATTTATTATACAATTAACAAAAGCAAAAAAGACATCTAACACTAGCTTGCTCTATTCTTTTTCTATTCTATCTGTTTTCTTTTTATTTATTATATTATTTAAAAAACCCTTGCTACGTGTACTGCGTTAAGCTAACTGAGACTTGTTATAGCACTTGTATATCATTGCACTTTTGTTGATTTTGATTGCTTCCATTGTCCTCATTTGTAAGTCGCTTTGGATAAAAGCGTCTGCTAAATGACTAAATGTAAATGTAAATATACAGTTCTCATTTTTAGTGGAGCCATCAAAGGATGTACATTCAATTCAATTGAATTTTTGTGTAAATTCATAAGATATCAACATGCACAGGTTGTGTGATGTGCCCTTGTCTTTGAAAACCATAAACAATACTTCTCAAGAGAAAAATACAACCCATACTACATTAAATAAGTGCTTGCTTGCAATAAGGATAAATATGGTTGACGCTGACCACAAGGTTTTTTCAGGAGACATTTAGAAACCAAAACTGTCTGTTTCACTCTTCAGTTTATGTTAATACTATATTTTAATATTTAAATATATTGTCACAGTTACGCAGTTCTTATTAATATTAATAGATTACAATGAAAATTTTTGTTTCAGTGAACAATTTCGGTGCTGTTTTGAGTCGCCACTTTGGTTCTAAAGCAAAACAAGTTGACGAGACACTGTAATAGTTTTCCTCATCCCACATATTTCCATTTTCCCCGGTCCTTCAAATTCCCCCTGAGTTCAGTTCATAACATCACTCTACCCCTCCATTTCTCCTCGCTTCTCTCCCTTTCTCAGTATAAGGCTGTCAGAGTTTTTTGGGATCCAGTGAGCTGTGAAATCGCACAAATTGCTGTTGCTTTACGTCTAGCCTGGTGACAGAAAGAGAAAGAGGAGGAGGAGAGAGAAGAGAGATTTTCTGCTCCAACACTTCTGAACCTTTCCTGCCCCCCGTAATCACACACAGACACAGAAGCACACGCACAGCTGCAAAACTGCATCACCCATAACCCCCCTACCTCCATCTCTAATCCACTCTCATCATACAAGTCCCACTCCACAACACCTCCACCACTTTGCTTTAGAATCCGGGTCACTTCATTGAACGACCACGCGAAGCCTCAAGAGTGATAAAACCTTCTAACAAACATACTACTGCATCCTCTGATAAAACCAACACTTCCACCAACTACAAGTGTCGCTAGCACTAACACTGGGGAAAGTGTGATGTTTCAGACCAATATTTGAGCAAACAGGCTTCTGGCGTGTTTTGAAATAATTCACCATATATATATATATATAATAATATGACATTATTTCACCCATAACCCCCCTACCTCCATCTCTAATCCACTCTCATCATACAAGTCCCACTCCACAACACCTCCACCACTTTGCTTTAGAATCCGGGTCACTTCATTGAACGACCACGCGAAGCCTCAAGAGTGATAAAACCTTCTAACAAACATACTACTGCATCCTCTGATAAAACCAACACTTCCACCAACTACAAGTGTCGCTAGCACTAACACTGGGGAAAGTGTGATGTTTCAGACCAATATTTGAGCAAACAGGCTTCTGGCGTGTTTTGAAATAATTCACCAAATATATATATATATATATGACATTATTTACTCACCCTCATTCTTTTTCAAACTGGTATTCTCTCGAACACAAAATCCGTGTATGTTGTACAATATGTACAATATGTTTAAAAGTACTATGACATGTTCTTTTACAGACAATGAAAGTGAAATGATGCTGTTGAGCTCCAAAAATTGCTAAAAAATAAGTAAAAAAATACTTAATAAAGAAAAAAAAAATACATGTAAAAATAAAATATAAATAAAATTTAATAAACAAATAAATGAGATTTACATTAAATTGACTCTATTGGAATTACTTTGCTACACATTCTGAAATTAATTGCTTTGCTGTTTGGACGACACACACACACACACACACACACATCTGGTTTACTATCCTTGTGGAGACTCTCCATTGGTGTTATGGTTTTTATACTGAACAAACCGTATATTCTATTGACCTACAACAACCCTACACCTAAAGCTACCCCTCACAGAAAACTTCCTGCATTTTTACATTCTCAAAAAAACTAATACTGTATGATTTATAAGCTTGTTTCTCCATGGGGACCTCAATTTAGGTCCCCACACTGACTCGAGTCTCCATGAGTCGGTGCATTCAGGTTTAAGTCCCCACTGGGATAGAAAAAGCATGGTGTTATGGTTTTTATACTGAACAAACCGTATATTCTATTGACCTACAACAACCCTACACCTAAAGCTACCCCTCACAGAAAACTTCCTGCATTTTTACATTCTCAAAAAAACTAATACTGTATGATTTATAAGCTTGTTTCTCCATGGGGACCTCAATTTAGGTCCCCACACTGACTCGAGTCCCCACTGGGATAGAAAAAGCATGTACACACACACACACACACACACACGTTTACTTAGCTATCTAAATGGGGACATTCCATAGGCGTAATGGTTTTTATACTGTACAAACTGTATTTTCTATCACCCTACACCAACCCTACCCCTTACAGAAAACTTTCTGCATTTTTACAATTTAAAAAAAAAACTTTGTTTATTTTTATACCAGTTTTACAAATGAGGACGTCCCCAAAGGGAAGTTTTTGGAGATTTTGTCAGATTTAGCTTCCTTTTGGGTACAAATGTGTCCCCAAAATATGGTTAAGTAGGCACACACACACACACACACAATAAATAATCAATATTTGCGAATGTGTTAGAATGAAGAGCTCAACCCTGAAACAGTTGGATGTCCGCGAGCTGGTCAGCTTTGTGTCCACTGCTGTTTGTTCAGATGCATGCTTCCCTCTTGTGGAGGATTGACGACAGTGCAATTTCAACTTTTCCTAAATTTCCAATAGAATAATTCTGTAGGGTTTTTTTTTTTTTTTTTTACTTAATCTCTGATGTTACAACACAAAGTACCGCTTCAAGGCTATAAGAGTGGCCTACTGGCAAAGCACAAATATAGCCTACTTAAAAGAGGGTAGTTTTGCTAACTAAGGGTTAAAGAGGTTTTAGATACTCCTACCGTTGTAAACTCACTGTAACGTTTCTTGGCTTTCGTTTTTGAACTCTTCTCCTTACTTCACTCTGTTTAAACATGTATCTACATTTGACGTAGATAAAATCAACTTTAACCTTTCTCCTATGTGTCTTTTATTTTAATTTAAAACGGAAGTTTAAAATATTCAAATGAAGATCCTTTCTGGTCGAGCGTACAGAACGATGTTCTCCATTGATGCGCCGTGATGTAAACGCAACACTTCCCAATGCCTCTGATCAACGGGGAAGAGAAGTTATATATTCCATAGAAAAGGCGAAATCGTAGATTCAGGTTGTTTGAATACTGCTGCTAATGAAACGACATATGAAACGAATTAGAGCTGTTGGTTATAAACATAGAGCAGAGAGCACGTTGACCTGCTAGACTAAAACCGCGTTCATTTACAGAACATGAAAAGTTGGCGCCTTGATAGAATGAAAACACTTTTAGAGCCTGTTTGCTTTGGATTTATTCTCTTAAAATTGCTTTTTTTTCTTTCTTATTCAGGTCTTGGAGAAATAGAGGACGAAACTTGAAGACGAAGTTCAAGATTTATGAAAGAACACGAAGAAACGTAAGAAGAAAGTACCGTAATAAAAATTAATCTTATGCTACAAGAATGTAACTCGTCCTGCTATTATCTGAAATTAACATTGTCAAGAGCTCAGAGTCTGTGTGCTCTGTTTTGTTCTTTAAAGTTTGAAGAACAAGAACACTTTGCCATTTTTGCATTGGCATGGGAATGGTTTGTCCGTCTAAACATGTAATTGTTCTTATGCCATAATAGAATGCTAGAAAATTCAGTAAAACGTGTATAGGGTATATACAGGGAATTGGTGGGTTTTTGTTAAATGTGAGCCAAAATCATCACAATTAAAAGAACCAAAGACTTAAACTACTTCAGTCTGTGTGCATTGAATTTATTTAATACACGAGTTTCACAATTTGAGTTGAATTACTGAAATAAATGAACTTTTCCACGACATTCTAATTTATTGAGATGCACCTGTATGTACATCAGCTCTGCACTTGTGAATGTTGTAAAGTACTTGACAAAGATAGATTTTCACTGCATGCTGGTTCATTTTATTTGTCAATGACTCTAGAAGCATGTGTGAGGATAAAATAATCAAACTGTAACTTAAACGTCAAGTAATCTAACAAATATAAAGAAAAACAAACTACATGATCTACCCTACATCTCTACTTATAAAAATCCAAGAGAAAAAGATGGAAAGTCACAGAAATCCTACAGCACCATGGGCAGTGCCCAACCCACAGACAGAACTCCCATGATCCGTCAAGAATTTTCCATTTCTGTCACATGCCTGAAATGTATTGTTATACTGTATGAGTTTGTGATGGCCTTCTACTCTATTTGAATAATGTTCATTACATTCAGCCTCAAAGCACTGAATGGGTCATATCATGAGAAATCAAATGTTCCCTGATATTTTTCCATTACTGTTGTGGTGCAGTCATGAAAAGTTGGATATATAGGCTACTTTTTTTTTTTCTAAAACATCAGAAAAACATTATTACTCTGGGTTCTATGTAATATTGATAAAAGAAAGATATGGGTAAAGTACACCAGAGGTTTTAATGAACCGGCATCAACAGTAGCACACACCATATGTGGGATAATGTGGCAATTTTAATGCAATTTTTACTTAATTTTTATATAAATGTGGTTATACTGTGTAATCACAAGCAGAGTAACTTGGACAAATGCAATATAGGTGAAGACAATAACTGCACATAAGGTGGAACAGGCTTTATTTATTTGGCATTTCACAGTACAGAATTTCAAGTGTCATAATATTTATTATAAAAAAATTATTTTATCTCAGCATTATATTGACAGTGTTACACAGCGATAAATTTTGCTCAGCTCTGTGATTACTACTATAATCTGGTGTTGAATATAAGCTTATCCAGGGGTTTGGCTTTATTGATAAGATGATGTGGTAGAAAGGCGTCGTTTTCAGTCAGGAGCTTTCAAATTTTTTTCAAAATCAATATAAAGCATTAATAAATTGTTCGACAGAAAACAGAAAAACATTTTAAGAAACTTTCATATCTTGCTATCACCCACTGGGACTGTTAATGCACACATAACTTGTTCATCTGGTATTTTTAAAAAGTGACGTGACATGTGGCCAAGTATGGTGACCCATACTTGGAATTAGTGCTCTGCATTTAACCCATCCAAAGTGCACACACACAGCAGTGAACACACACACACCGTGAACACACACCCAGAGCAGTGGGCAGCCATTTATGCTGCAGCGCCCGGGGAGCAGTTGGGGGTTCGGTGCCTTGCTCAAGGGCACCTCAGTCGTGGTATTGAAGGTGAGAGAGAGCGCTGTACATTCACTCCCCACACCTACAATCCCTGCCGG
>NW_015661874.1:917854-930699 GCF_001515625.1 Sinocyclocheilus rhinocerous | reverse complement strand
GATATATAGGCTACTTTTTTTTTTTCTAAAACATCAGAAAAACATTATTACTCTGGGTTCTATGTAATATTGATAAAAGAAAGATATGGGTAAAGTACACCAGAGGTTTTAATGAACCGGCATCAACAGTAGCACACACCATATGTGGGATAATGTGGCAATTTTAATGCAATTTTTACTTAATTTTTATATAAATGTGGTTATACTGTGTAATCACAAGCAGAGTAACTTGGACAAATGCAATATAGGTGAAGACAATAACTGCACATAAGGTGGAACAGGCTTTATTTATTTGGCATTTCACAGTACAGAATTTCAAGTGTCATAATATTTATTATAAAAAATTTATTTTATCTCAGCATTATATTGACAGTGTTACACAGCGATACATTTTGCTCAGCTCTGTGATTACTACTATAATCTGGTGTTGAATATAAGCTTATCCAGGGGTTTGGCTTTATTGATAAGATGATGTGGTAGAAAGGCGTCGTTTTCAGTCAGGAGCTTTCAAATTTTTTTCAAAATCAATATAAAGCATTAATAAATTGTTCGACAGAAAACAGAAAAACATTTTAAGAAACTTTCATATCTTGCTATCACCCACTGGGACTGTTAATGCACACATAACTTGTTCATCTGGTATTTTTAAAAAGTGACGTGACATGTGGCCAAGTATGGTGACCCATACTTGGAATTAGTGCTCTGCATTTAACCCATCCAAAGTCTGCCGGTATGAGACTCGAACCCGCAACCTTTGGGTTACGAGTCCGACTCTCTAACCATTAGGCCATGACTTCCCCCCTTTTTTTTTACAAAAAAAAAACACCCAGTATTGTAAGGACATATACTTCATTTTACTCTTAATTTCAGACATAAGCTGTAAAATAGTAAAATAATCTTTCATGCAAGACTCTTTTAAATCAACACACTTGCCTGGACTTATAGGTAGGTTTAGCTATTGCACTTTATGTGTAAGATTTATTTAATGTCTGACCTCAGTCACAAATGCGCCCAGATCATTATATAAAAATTAATATGGTTAAGTAGGTACACATAGACTATATGTATATTAGACTTGACGTCCATCAAAAGTAGGCCTACTGACGGACGAGAAATCTCTGAAAGCAATCCATGAACATTAAGCCGGTCTGTGAGTCTCCGTTCGACATTTATGTTTTTATAGTACCTTTATATGTTGTCTTAATTCTTGGCGTCATATCAGAATCAATAATCAATCAAACATTTACAGACGATTTCGCGATGTTTCGCATTAGATCAGTTAGCTGTTTCCCAGGCCGTGATGCTGCACTATTGTTTGTTTGGGATAACAACACGTGGCGTCGGGCCGTTAAAGGCAGAGTAAGCGGTCCTACTTCTTGCCTTATCTTTCCGCAGACGTTTTCCTCTTTTGTTTTTTTATCCGCCATCTCTATCTTTCTGTCGCTCGGCTCGGCTAATGCCCGTCCCATGCACTGAAAGCGCTCTCCTCCACATCACGAGTAGACACGCCCCTTATTGCTGATTGGCTACAAGTTTGTTTTGCTATTCGGCCCGAATCAGTTTTCTAAAGTGTTTTTGAAAAATCACATACCCTGCCTTTAACGGATGCCTGTCTGAAAATAATCCTACACTGGGATGTTGGATAGTGTTCGCCCTGATACTTGCGCATTTTAAATGTTTAAATGACTCAATGCATTGTAAATGTTCCCAATTATTGCGGTTTTCCCACCCGCGGCTCTCTGGTTTGGTTTGGCGCGCCTGACATTTTTCCTTCAGTTTTTGCGCGACGCCGGTGTCGTGCCGAAAATTGATCGTCTGCCGAAAAAGGACTGAATGAGCTACTTGCTTGCAATCGAGGGTTATATTTGACAGATTATAGCTCATGCAGTCCTTTTTACCTATTGAAATACCTTTAAAAAATGGCAAATAAAACCCATAAAATGCAATGCAAGTGTAAAAATGTTTTACACTTGCCAAAAAGTGATTACAGGCGCCAATCAGTTTTCGGCAGACGATCAATTTTCGGCACAACACTGGTAAGCGTTTTTATTAGTTCATTCCGTTTTGTTTCTAAGAATGCATAAAGCTAAATTACACACCACTACTGCACCAATGAGTGTTGTAACAACACCAGTTTACCCAGTTAAAAACCAGGAACGGGGTAAAATAGCTAGCCTATAGGACCACCACCATCTCATGAGACGATGTGTATTTGATTAAACTGAGAGAATGACTACACTCT
The DNA here is from genome assembly GCF_001515625.1 of Sinocyclocheilus rhinocerous. Lineage (NCBI taxonomy): Eukaryota > Metazoa > Chordata > Actinopteri > Cypriniformes > Cyprinidae > Sinocyclocheilus > Sinocyclocheilus rhinocerous. Next base: position 928,457 of record NW_015661874.1, on the reverse strand, counting down.
GTAGTCAGAGCCTTTTTATTTGCTCTTTTGAATTGAAATGTCTTCTATATGTTTAACATTATGAATAAAAGTTGAAATGAAATAACAACCATTTTAAAGCAGTAAATGCATGCTTACAAATGATGTATGCACAAAATATATTTAAAATACAAACCACCCTACTGGGTTAAAACTATAGCACAATCTCAGTCTATTTGACATTGATTCAAACTGTCATTTTCTAAACTACATTAATTATCAGATAAATATGCAAATATAAGAAATGTGAGCAACATAGAGCAAATATTTAAATTACAGACAAAAAAAAACAAAAAAACTTGTAGGCCTAAAAATGTGTCTTTCAGTACCCAGATGTCTTCTTTCTAACAGCTGTGCCCTTGCATACTCATCCTGTGACTTCACACCTTTGTGCACTCAGACAGATGTTGGCTTCTGCGGGAGTTAGTTTTAGTTTTAGCAGACATTATATTTTGAGACGTCAGAATATTCTAGCCATCACAATTAAAACGCATATCCAGTGTTTGCACCATTTTGCAGACAAAATAGCCTTCTTTTGTCTGTCTGTATGTCTAGAACAAATGTAAATTACTTGCAAGTTACAGCATGATATGAAGCTCATTTTCATTTCATTGGATGATTATTGTTATTGTATGCTGATTCATACATTAAAGAGATAATTAAATATTTAGCATATTTGTTGACTTTAAAGGAAAAGTGGCTTGGAAATGTCTGCCATCAGAAATGATGATAAAGAGGCATTTCATATTGTTATTAAAGAATGAATCAACACTGGTTGGACTCAAATCCATACATACCTGTTGATCAATGTACCTTAAAATGTATTTTAAGGCTCATTACAGCTTTTTTTAAATGCTAGAAACAGGTGTCCTATTTGGAAACATATTGACACCATTGGAAAGGTGTCTTTTTTAACTCTGTGCCAGCATATGCAATAGATGGCCCATATTTCAATCCCCTATTTTAATACATTTGGTTTATTCTAACCTTTAATTAAAGCTGCAGTCCGTAAATTTTGCCTCTTTGTCGCCATCTCTGTTTGAAAACCTGGAATTGCAGCAGTGTGCGGAATTATCTAGCTTGCGTGGTTTGTGAGTCGGACTCGGCACGGCTCCAGCGCGGATGAATCTAATGTTTTGAGGAGTATTGTGTGTGTGGCAGTCAGTCACCATACCGGTGTGGAATGGATATTCACTGTACTTCGCAATCACAGATTCTAGCCTACGTCTTGGAATATGACCCAAATAATAATTTTCACCATATATTGCCATCTGAACAAGTAAGTAACAAGTCTGCCACGTTTGTTCTGACCAACTGAGGAAAAAAGCATTACCATAAATCTCGCTACCAATGGTGATTAAATCTAAAGATCGGTTAGCTCATATCACATCAAACCGTTCAAATTATTATTATTGTTTTACTTTATTCTCAAATGATTAGTTAACAACATCTGCATTGGTGACTATGAGTATAGTGTGTATTCGCGTGTAGATTTCAATTTCTGCACAGTCTAATCTAATTGTCATACTCTTCGAATTTCATATTAAGAAATTATTTTAACCCAAAAAGCAAATTATGCTCCCTTCGAACTGGTTTTCTTTAAAAAAACAAATCTTTGTAATCCCAGGCTATCTGTAATCAGAAGCACATTTATAACTGGAATATAATTTAATTTCATTCACATGTGTTTCATAAACACATAATCCTTTATGGATTACAATCCGCCATCAAAATGATACATTTAATTATTCTGGCTGCTGTGAGAAAAGGCTATAAACGATCGGCCACCTGCAGGATCCTCACATGCGGTAGCCTAGTAGCCGGGACAACTTCTTTATGTTTACAGACGTGACGTAATGACGCAGTGCCATGCTAAACCTACCCGTACCACTCGAATTAGAAAACATTATTATAAACTAACCATTGTGAATCGGGCTAAAGTAAGGCGATAGTTTTGAACACTGGCTGGTTATGTACTTGCTCAAATATTGATTTCGGATCATTTTTAACCAAAAACATTACGGACTGCAGCTTTAATTATTTAAAGTTTTATTTTAATAAAAAGTCCCCCATGAATAGCTTGCACCAATTGTACCCAATGGCAGAGCTTGGCAGCTGGCCTGTTTGGAGACTGTCTGCGCCCTCAGGTCAATAGGGGTTCATATATGCTTCTGCAATGGAGCAAGTGGAGACTTGCATTATATGGTGGCCAAAGGGCCATTTTTGAGGCTCCAGGGCCATCTCTACACCAGTTTAAATGGTATAGTCCAGTTTGAACACCCCTCCATATTGAGCTAAATTGGAAGAGCCTCTTTTGCAGCGTTTGCTGGGAAGAAGTACAGTCGGGATTGGGACTTTGGAGAGGAGGTAACAATCTAAAGAGGTAAGAGGAGCTGTGTTCTCCAATGGCCAGGCCACTAATGGGTGGATGGGCTCATTGGGATGTACATTGGCCTGATGCATGCCAATATATGGATTTTTACAGGTCTTGGCATTGTGTCTGTATAGGGTGAGAAGGAAATATGGAGGGAGCTGCTAGGGGGAGCTATAGCAGGGCAGACAGCAGCTGGCTGAAGTGAGCTACTCCAAATGGGCTTCAGACTCTTTAAAATACTCACATTGGTTGGGAAAACAAAGGAAGATGTTGTATTGTTGTGCTTTGGCTTGATAAAGATGGTCTGCAATTATTGGGTCTTGATCCCTTGGCTGCCTGTCCAAGGGAAGTGGCCAATTTGACAAGCAGGCAATGCTGTAGAAAAGAAAGAGAGGAAACATTTTAATGATGGTCCCTGATAAATAATGATAAATGATCAAATGTGCTATAAGCATGTAAATCATAAATATTGTTGTGTATTTATGTGATTTTGCAAGATTATTTTGACAAATTAGCTTAATAATGCAAAAAAAAAATTTGCATTAATAATGTGATCCTCCAAGCTCTCAGTACAATCCTATCATAGCCAACAGTTCGGGTTTTAACCCTGAAAGGCAGCTGCATTATACAGTAGCTACTATCACATCACAAGGCGTAATTGTTCTGTGAAGTTTAATTCACGCCCTCTTATCTCATAAATTAGAACTACTACAATTTTTTGTCCCATGCGCAAGTGTACATGTTAAACTTCCCTGATTGAGGATAATTGTTCAAGTAAGTGCATGAATTTGACAAAGCTTCATACAGCAGTCTCAATGAAAGTCAAAAGTGACGTGACATGTGGCCAAGTATGGTGACCCATACTCGGAATTAGTGCACACACACAGCAGTGAACACACACACACCGTGAACACACACCCGGAGCAGTGGGCAGCCATTTTTTGCTGCGGCGCCCGGGGAGCAGTTGGGGGTTCGGTGCCTTGCTCAAGGGCACCTCAGTCGTGGTATTGAAGGTGGGAGAGAGCGCTGTACATTCACTCCCCCCACCTACAATCCCTACAAACCTTTGGGTTACGAGTCCGACTCTCTAACCATTAGGCCATGACTTCCCAATGCTGGCCTGTTAAAAAAAAAGAAGTGTTTTTTAAGTTTTAACATAAATGATCTTCTGTAGAATTATGCCATAATATTCCTGTGAAGTCATATTACTTATTGAGCCATAATGTACATTGACATTAAAAAAACATTGATAACGTGTGGATGTGTCACTATATTTCACTGCTTTAAGAAGTTGTAGTTTAGATATTCACTTGCCATGCGAACACTTGACATTCTCACCTCCAAAAAAAATTATTATTTTTTTTTTTAAATTGCATTTTATAACTGTTTATGCTTCTGCAGAGTTGTAATGCCATAATATAGGCTTTTGAAAAGTCATATCTTTACTGAGCCATGAAGTGATATGAAAAACTTGTAGAACCTGTAGAATCGATGCTATATTTTAGTAGCGGAGCACAGATTTAGTTTTCTTGCCATATTCTTGCCATTTTCACTGACCCGTCCCGTATTTATGTTTTTACATGTCACAAAATATGATCTTTTCCAGTAAATGTTTTTCAGTATCAGTAGAACTCTTTCACTTTGTCACTCACAGTCAGTCACAGTTGTTGTTTTTTCTTTCAAAAAATGGGGCTTCCAGTATTACTAATATATTTTTGATGCCATACTGTGTAGCTTCTAATTATGCCATAATATTCAGATGAAAAGTCATATAATTCAATAAGCCATAATGTACTTTGACATAAAAAAAAAACAACTGATAATTTGTTGACGTGTCACTGTTTAAACCTAACAGGGTTTCGCAGTAAGGCACTACCAAAAAGAAAATAAAAAAAATAAAAATAAAAAAAATAAATACACACCTTGTCTGGAAAATGATAGAATACTTACTGTGTGAAACATCTGATAACATCGTAACTGATACTACCAAGATTCTCACTAATCATTCTTAGAATTTCAGCAGATAACTGGCCCAAAACTTTCTAAATATGCTTTGCGAAACGTCTTTGACTTCACTAAAAGTTCTTTCCTTTTTCCCCCCCTCTATTCTGCCAGGAACTTGGAAAGAAAAGAAAACAAGATCTCCATTTGGGACGTCCAGTTTTTCTCACTGCAACGTAAGAGCTCATTTTCCTGTCTTAACTGTTAGAGAAGACACCCATTCTCTGTTAAACGAAGTGAAAATGTGACCTTTTCCTCCATACAGTGCACATTATTTTATTAACTGTTGAAAGAAATCTCCCGGCACTCTATTTACAAAACGAACCCACACAAAGCCCAGCTCACACCACGCATCTGTCATGAACTTGGCTCTTACAGCTGTTTAAATGGCAGCTGACATGCACAGTTGCCCGACAGCCTCTTTTTTCACACTATGTTCATCTTTTGTTTATGATTTAGTGGGTTATACTCACTTAACCAGAAAAGCCACAACAAGACATACCTGCTTCCTACATTTTTACACACTCACTGCCTCATTCATGAAGCACGAGTGGAATGAATAAAATCTTCTTATGTAATTGTTGCGTTTAATTGACAGTAAGACTAGTTTTACAATCTATACACAGTGTGTTTGATATCTGAGGACTATAAACTGTTTTTCCACATACACATACTATATTGTTTGACTCATGCATTAATATTAGACTAGTCAAACTCACAATTTCCTCTTTTTTTTTTTTTAAACAGACAAACTAAATGTTTTCTAATTTACTCATCTGCTCCCCCTAGTTATTCATTCTTGTCTACAGGATGCACAACTGAACTTGGCAGAACGCATTGCAGCCATTTTCCATGCAGGGTGTGTATGTTCATCAGAAAGGGGATTGCGGAAAAGCTGCATACTTTTTTCTCCTTCTAAACCAATCAGCATTGCTGTGGTATGAGTCACTCCCACACCCTACCCTTATATGACAAAGAGGGGGAGGGGCTGTTTCTCAGATCGGACAGTGAAATGGTGGCTGCTTGTACAAAAACAGCAGCAGCACCATTAGCAACTGAGCAGCTACAGACGCATTTACAGGTAAGATCCATAGCTTAGAACATTCTCCTGCTTCTCGATTGTGCTAAACATGCATCCTGTGACATAAATATAGAAAATTTATGCTGCTTCATGTAACTGAACATTGCTGTTCGTCTAACCCTCTTGAGCTAATTGCTAATTGTTAGCCTGTTTACAAGCCATCCTGTCATTCATTCAGTGTAGAAACCTATTTTACCAAACCGACAAAGATAAACTAAATGTTATAGAACAAATACTTTGTTGCATTTAGAAAATATTTTCATTTATAGCAAGGAAAACTTGAGTAAAGCCTCAAGTATGACATCATTCATTGTGCCATGTGGTTTAATAGGTATGTCAAGCCCAACATGATTATCAACTGCATTGTTTTAGTTGTAGAATTACTAGTTTTGTTTGTTTTACTGAGCAAACTGGTTTTTGTTTACTATTAAATAATCCGTCATTTTGTGTTTATTTGAGTCAATACTTCCATTCTGAAAACACACAAATCTGTAAATAAAATGAAATGCTGTATATAGGTTTAGATATTTTACAGTATACTAAATAACTTTGTTCCTAGTATGAAAGTTCATATTTTTGTTACCTATTGGGAAAAAAAGATACAGTTGAATACTACTGCTCCGGACACCACAGATTCAGAACTGGACAGCAACCTTTTACAGTCAAAGAAAGAGAAAATATAGTCCTATTAGAAAACCTACAGCTGTCTTTTAAGGTAGAATCTAATGGTCATTGAACCTCACGAGTAACACTGTACATAGGCTACCCAAATAAAAGCACAAGAGACTTGACTCACAATTGATTCCAATAGTTAATAGTTAACCAGCTAACAGTATGTTACTCTAATATGTATAAAAAATACAAAATGCCCACAAATATTAAGTAAAATAGTCAATTTTTATTTGCACTGAGCTATTTTATAATTCCGTACTGAATGAAATGAAAGTTTACATTCCACAATGCATTTCTCTTTTGACACTACAAGTCAAAAATAGCAAATTGTGGAATTGCCCTCTCTATAATGTCTACACACTATGCTGAAGGCTACAGCTTTCAAAGCAAATTTTACAATTTTTTCCAAAGTGAATAAAGATTACTGGAATATGTTTCACAAGAAAATACGATTTCAGTCCTTCAACTTCAAAATGTAAAGTTTAATTGTTTAATGTTGTCATTTCTTTGTAATTATTTGTGAAATTTCGAAAGGAACATTGTTTCAAAGCCATTTTTTTGGTGTATAACTAAAATCAAATGTCCAAGGAAGCATGCCAGTTTCAAACTTGAATGTTGTTCAGGACAGAAGTGTTTGAGTATCATTATGGTCTGTGCTGTTTTCATAAGATTCATTAAGAACATGTCGTCTTCTCATTTCAGTATCAGCCAAGACTGAAAGCCTAGAAGAACCAAAGTCCAAGATTCAGACCCATCTATGGCAGAAAAACAGCAGATCAAAGTGACTGCGGTCAAAGTGCTGTGCTATGTGGAGAAAATCTCCTCCTTCGCCTCAAACATAGATCCTCTCTTTGGGATTGTGACTTCAGTGGTCGGGGTGGTCAGGAAAGGCCTCGTAGATGAGGAGGACCATGAGATGGACAAGGACTTCAAACAGATCCATGAGAAGCTGGAAACCATCTCGGAGAAGAACAAGCAGACCCTGCGGCAGATCCGCATCAACGAAATCAACGAGAATTATGGTAAACACGAGGAAGTCATCAAGCATCAGTACAACGCTTTCATCACCATGGTGCAAAGAGTAAAACTGGACCCTGAGAACTCGGATCGTTACATGGAGGAGTTTGTGAAGATCTACGAGAAGGATGAGATGGACATGAGCTTAGATTTGTATTACCGTGGTGTGAAAGGTTCCGCTTTGTTTGGGAGGCCCATCCTGCAGGTTTACCTGGAGAACTGCCAAAGAAACAAAAAGGTGATGGAGGCTCGCTGCTCTCACATCGCCCACCTGTTCTACATCGGTCTAATGGCACTGATGGCCTACTACACCGTCAGTGAAGATGACGAGGATGAAGTGAGAGAAAAATGGGCCCCGAGGGTCATTGAAATTCAAGCCAAGATGCAAGAAGTCCTGGACCAATGCACTGAGGAAAACTGAAGTGGGAACATTTCACTGAACGATTGCGGAGACAATCCACTTCATATGCTGAAAGTTTAAGGGTCGTGAGTAATCTTGAATTAGGAAGTTTAAATAAATCGTGTGGGGTGTAAAATGGGTGAATCTTTTCCTGCTTGCCAATGGACTTTTCAATGCAATACTAAAGTAGTGCAAAGTTCTTAACACTGTATATCGCAGTTAAAACAAATTTTTTTTAAGTATATTAAGCATGTTTTGGTCATTACTGCGACTGAGTATTTTGTAAAAGAAAAAATCCAATATCATATGAGCCTTTGATGTGAGTTACATGTTATTATGAATTATTATATAATTGTTTGCTTATGTTTTGTGCAATATCTCCGATTCTTTGAACAATAAATGAATCTATTTTTTCTCTCATATCATGGCAGTTAGTCTCTTTATTTGTCATTTTATATGACCCAATGTGATTTCTGTCAAGTCAGTTCAGGATGTGAACACACTAAAGACTTTGACTGCAGAATGCAGGTGAATATGGAAATTGCATTGATTTGCATTAAATGCAAACTTGTCAATGTTTCAGAGGCAGAGTGCTGTGGTTAATCAATCTCATCTGAAAAATATATATAAAAAAATATATTCCAGGTTCAGTACTAGTTAGCAGCATTTATGGCATAAAGCTGATTACAATTTCCAATTCTTTCTTTCTGGGTTATATTGAGGCATTTACTGTACAATGGAAGTGAATGAGGCCAATCCTTAAACATTTATACTTCCAAAAAGTTTCAAAAGTGTAGCCGCAAGACTTAACAACATGCATGTTAGCATGCTTTTAGTGTGAAAAATCACTTACCTAGACGTCTACATGAAGCATTCGCAGGGTGACCAGTGCGTCATGGAAAACCTCTGCACTCGACTCGCGTACCTGTTCTGCATCGGTTTGATCGCTCTGATGGGCTACTACGGCATCCTGGGGGATGATTTGGAATCTCAAAATGAAGAGTGGGAAGAGAATATGAGGAATGTGCAGGAGGTGCTGAGGAGATGCAAATGATCGTGAAACCTTTCTGCACAACCACGCTCTTTATTGTCTTCGTGCTTCGCCTTTTTCTCTTACTTTAGTAGACTTCATCGACCTGCAGCATCTAATGCAGCATTATCTTCCTGATGACCGCAGGTCATTTCCTGCATGTAATCTAGTTCTTGTTTTTTAATCACACAATCACATTTCTTCATGCCTTGCCTCAGTTTAACACTACATGACCAAGATATTTCACACTAATCTACAGAATGCTGGCTGTGGTTATATAAATATTATTAAAGTTCATATGCATTCATAAGCAGTGTCATCTTGAAAATTGTTTTAAAAAGCTTCAAGACTACATGATGAACAACTTGTTTCCTGAATAAATACAAAGTATATACAGTTATAAAATGTTCTATAAAATATAATTTAAAGAATCTATCATCTATCTATCTATCTATAAACATTGCAAAATAAAGAGCATATAATTTACTATCTGTGCATACTAAGATCGAAATTTCTCTCTGAAATGTTCATGTTTATGCATCTTTTCGGCAGACAGATTTTAGTGTGCATTTAATTGTATCCTGTCTGTGTGTCTTATTTTTTTTTTTAGTGCCATTAGAACAGATTATCAGAGCATATATTTTAATATGAGAGGTGACATTTAAACTGAAGGTTATTTTTTGCATTTCTTTGACCCTTTTGTTTTGGCTAAATTAAAAGATTATACTTGATGTACAGTGCTGCACATTTAGTCTGACATGGCTGAAGTTCATCAAGATAATCGTGTTTGTTTCACATTTGTTTATCCATAAAGCACTGCAATATACATAAATGTAACTAAATTATGTGTTTTGAATGTCTCATGGATTGGAACACATTACCTTTCTAATCATTATTAAAATACTTTTTTTAACTCTTTGGAATGCTGATGCACTTATAACGCTGTACAATATTGTTAAATTTTTCAATAAAGATATAAGGAATGAAAATAACTATTACAAGTTGTTTTGACTTAAAAGAGACATATTATGCCCCTTTTTACAATTTCATCGACCTGCAGCTTTATCTCCCCGATGACCGCAGATCATGCTGAAGTGTACACAGTCATTTCCTGTGATCTAGTTCTTTTCATTTCTTTTTATCACACAATCACATTCCTTCATGCCTTGCCTCAGTTTAACACTACATGTACAAGATATGTCACACTAATCTAAAGAATGCTGGTTGTGGTTATATAAATATTATTAAAGCTCATAAGCAGTGTCACCTTGAAAATTGACTTCATGATGAACAACTTGTTTCCTGAATAAATACATAGTATATACAAATGTATTCTATAAAATACATATATAATTTAAAGAAACTATGTATCTATCTATATATTCATAAATGTTGCAAAATAAAGAGCATACAATTTACTGTCTGTGCAAACCAAGATCAAAATTTCGATCTGAAACGTTCATGTTTATGCATCTTTTTGGCACATTAGTAATAGATTTAAGTGTGCATTTAATTGTATCCTGTGTTTTTTTGTGCCATTAGAACACATATACTGTGTGTTTGTTCATCCATAATCACATTTGTTTATCCATAAAGCACTGCAATATACATAAATGTAACTAAATTATGTGTTTTGAATGTCTCATGGATTGGAACACATTACCTTTCTAATCATTATTAAAATACTTTTTTTAACTCTTTGGAATGCTGATGCACTTATAACGCTGTACAATATTGTTAAATTTTTCAATAAAGATATAAGGAATGAAAATAACTATTACAAGTTGTTTTGACTTAAAAGAGACATATTATGCCCCTTTTTACAATATGTAATATAAGTCTCAGGTGTCCCCAGAATGTATCTGTGAAGTCTCAGCTCAAAATGTCCCACAGATCATTTATTATATCATTTTGAAAATGCCTATTTTGAGTGGAAGCAGAAACGGGCTGTTTTCGTGTGTTGTCTTTTTAAATGCAAATGAGCTGCTGCTCCCCGCCCCCTTTTCCAGA
>NW_015661874.1:891006-917283 GCF_001515625.1 Sinocyclocheilus rhinocerous | reverse complement strand
AGTGTTCTGTGCTCGTCTGTGCAGCCAAAGACAGAACAGTTAGCATGTTTTGCTCAAACATTTGCCATGGCATTAGAACTAATACACCGTTGTCGCTTGCGAAATCAAAATGATGGAGCCGTGATTGGAAGTTTACAGATTATGGGGCGGTAATATTATAATGAGATCCCTTTGCAACGTCACAAGGGGAGCGAAATCAGACGCGCTCGTTTTTTCAGACGCTTGCAGAAAAGGCTTACCAAAACAAAGTTACTGGGTTAATCTTGTTCACATTTCCTTGGTTGGTAGATGCACCGGGGACATGCACTTAAAACCTGGAAAAGTCAGATTTCCATGATATGTCACCTTTAAAGACACTAAAATTCATTATATACTGTATATTTAATACAATTAATCAGTAATTTAATCATATATATATATATATTAGATTTAAAGATATATTTAGAATATAAATATATGTAAAAGACTTACACATTGTTGCCGTAAACAAATTACAGTAGCTGTAGGGACTTTTCTTGTTAGATGTTCTTCTGCCACTAGATAGCAGTAAAAGACCATAAACTGAGCTCAGTTATGAACTAAATATGAACACAAGCATACTGCTACTGCTTAATGCATATTGTATGAATAGCACCTACTAGTTTTAATATATGTCAAATGCAGCTATAATCAGTTTAAACTGACATATGATCTCACTATGTTATTATATTGGAAATAAATCTGTTTATATTGCATTTTTAAATGTATTTCATTCATTTTGTGTAAAAAAAAAAAAATACATACAGCCTATGTTATTGTACTGTATATTTGAAGTATCTGTGCGTCAAATGAAGCAGACATATATAAGTTGATTTCAGACTTTTAAAACCTCTAAAAATAGACTCTGGTAAAACATCTACAAGGCCTATGCTAAAATAAAAATTGTGTCGTTAGAAAAAAATGTTTAACTTTGAATGAAAGTAAAAAACGACATGATTTTTGCCTACACAATAGAATTTAATCAGATTAAATGCCATATCGAATTTAACGCGGATGAAAACGAGGCTACGAGTGATCGTTTTTACAATGGCACACACTATATAAAGAGCCTAAATCATGCATTTTTCACAACTTTCATAACTGTTTTATAACGTTTTTTTGTCTACTGCCTTTTCTCCGTAAAGACGTTTCGTGCAATCATTATGTTGTTAAACAACAGTACAATCAATGGTTTAGTTACAGCATCTACCAGCAGGGGCTAACTGGAGCACGTGCAAAGCTCTCTTTGAATTGTCCAAATCAATGACCTTTCACACAAATAATAACTTTCCCTCCTAAAATATTCAGGATTAAACCTACCTAAGCAGTTTGGAGGACATTATTACTTTATCCTTATTTTCCTGTTGTATTAAACACTTCTGTTTCATTTAAGAAAGCATAGCCTAAACAGTAATAAGCTTGGTAGACTGAGTACATTTGAGACATGTGTACAGTTGAAACACCTTAAACAACTTGCTTACACAAGAACCCCAAGCCTTGATTTTTGCTCCACACATGTGTATTAGTGTTCTCTTTGATCAAGGGAAATTTGAAATGTGTGCGTTTTTCCACTCCGAAGATATTGGCAAAGTTTTTTTTACAAGGTGAGATTTTCTTTTCACCATGTCCTTTCCACAATGAATAGCTAATTATTCTTTTATGATTGTTAAACTTACCATATATCATTGCAAACGTTAATCTGTGCTCTAAAAATAGACATATTTTATGACATTGTGCCATGCAAGGTCTTTTCATAATCTAGAGAAACGTGCGAGTATGTCAGTGGGGTACGGTTGAGACGCAGTGTATCAACTGTACCCAGACAGGTGTCCTATTGCTTCACATGCTGTTTAGTTGTACAGTTTTATGATAATAGGTTAAAAGTCACATTTACACACATGCTACGCAAATTCTGTTAAAAAATTATATTTGTGATATTTCAACTATGTCATTAAAAAATGTCTATTATTAATGGACTTGTTTTCTAACATGAATGTTAAAAGGATTACATAGCATTTTAAGAAATATACTAGGTGGTAAAGTTGGTACAGTTGATATACCCTTTATAGGTCGATATGTATACAGTAACAGTTCAATCATAGAAAATAAAATGCATATTCAGAAGCTGTGTCTGTTTGTGTATTGGTATTACCTACGTTATGGGGACCAAATGTCGCCATAAAAATAGTAAAACCAGTAAATTCTAACCTTATGGGAAAATATTTTTAGGTCCCCATGAGGAAACAAGCTTATAATTCATACAGAATTATTAAAAAACTTAAAAATGCAGAACGTTTCGAGTGAAGGGTAGATTTAGGGTTAGGGTTATAGAATATACAGGTATGTATATTGTTATTTTTACTGTTATGTTTACATTTATACTGTTTGCCATATCTTTTCTAGTGTTAGATATGTGTCCCTATTTTGTTTAACTGAATCTGAATTAAAGCAAATAAATGAATCAGATTTTTTTAAATGCACAACTGTAATTTTGTAATTTATTACATTTGCAATAAATGGTTAGCCAGCTTTAGAGCATTAAGAATGGGTGTCTCAACTGTACCATGGTACTACAAAAATGCACCTTATGTTTATGAGCTAATTGTGGAAAATATAAACTACTTATGGCTATTATCAATTTATGATATTTTAGTACATAAGCAAAAGAAATATCATGTGAAAAATCACTTCATTCCAGCATCTAGTTTTTGTGTAGTGATGAAAAAAGCAGAAAGTGTCTCAACTGTACTCAGTCTACCCTACTTTACCTTTTGTGCATCACATCACAGAAGACAGATCTTTAGTCTTGTTCTGCGTCATTTCATGTCATCAGCCAGAAACGTTTGCAAAGACTCTTATGTCAAGTCTGAGAGGCAATCATATGGACACGATTCTGAAAGACAGAAAAAGAAAAAGAAAGAAAGAAAGATATAAATGTTAAGGCTTTTCTGGAGGAGTTATGATCAACACACACAAAAAATAAAATAGAAAAAAATAAAGAATCAGCCATGGTTTAGCATTTTACTTTTTTGTATAAACTGTATAGCGGTTTATACAAAAAAAATACACTTTCAGTTCAACTGAATGTAGGCTATGCGTCAGTTTGGTTTTATTGTGTTGATTAAATTATTATTGTGACAGAAATTACAAAAAAAAATGGCCTCATATAATAGGGTTTATGTGATTAAAAGAAAAACAATGGGGAAAAGAGGGGGGGAAAATAGTTATTTTAGACAAAACTTTAACTGAAATATATCAACTTCGCCATTTGACAATCCCTGGTCTCATCAAAATAAAATAATCGGTATCAGAATATGATGAAATATAATGGGCCTATAAAATATTTCAGTTAGCCATTTCTTTCGTACCAAACAGGAGGGTATAAGGCTGAAAACATTCAAATGCAAACACCTCTGTTGGGCCTCACGGGAATAAGTCATCATGTTCAGCGGTGTCAGCCGTCCATGATGCATTCAGACACAAGGTCACACTGATTTATCTGACTTGTTTTCAAACGCTTATTTGTAGATTGGTAGACAATAAATGTATTTCCACCACTTGATTTGCATATATGCACAACGATGCATGTGATTTCGTTTTTCCTTCCTTTTTATCCGCGTATGAGTTCATAATATATGCATTTGGACCCTCCTTCATCAGCCACACGCTCAGAGAAGAGAACATTACGCACAGAATAGCTATTAATAAGATTTTGCACTGGATGAAGGTGGCATATAATTTGTTATTTTGATATAATACAACATAAAACTCGCTAAGCACTTAAATACATTAAGAGTGGGTGAAATACATGCCATCCCTGTGTGGAAAATAGCTGCGCATGTTTCTTGTGATCCACTGGAGCTGCTTCATGTTACGCATTGCGCGCAATTTTCTTCTTGATGAAGAAATACCACGCGCTATTTCTGTCTAGAAACAGTCCAGAACACTTCTGTCTGTTGTCATATTAGGAATAAAACGCAAGGTATAGCCAATCACGTCAAAAATGAGACATTTATCCGGCCATTGCGCCAAAGGCTTTCCAAACCAAAATCATCCTAACGCATTCTCAGAGCGCGCAACTCCCTCCCTCTCTGTCGCGTGCTGCCTCTCTGTTCGTTTCAGACTCACTCAGAATCAGATCATCACAAATATCCTCCTCGAGCCAATACCTGAGGGAAACCTGACTTTCGGACAGGTAATCCGGACAGCAGCTCTTCAACCTACTAGACGTGAGAAACCCGTTTGAAATATTTTCTGCTGAGGTAAATTGCTGTGATGCGCATGTAGGACACTTTAGAGGGATTGCGCTTTAAAACGCTTTTCGAGGCGTGTCCTTTACGGAACAGAAGATGGCACATTCAGTGGTGCCATATCTATACGCAAGTTACGCAACACGATTTTAAGCGCAAGTCGTTTTATTTCTGTACAGAATGTGATTATTTAGAGATTTAAAATGTGCCTGGACTTAGTTTAACACGATTTTTCTCATTAACATGCATGCAGATTTAAAATGGGGGAAAAAATGCTGATGGCACACTTGGCTATCGTGTAAAATTAGCAACGTGAGGACAGCTTCGTGTATGCTTAATGCTTTCGGCTGTGATGGAAACACGTGCAATCATTTAGGTTTTGAAAGATTTATTTTTAAAAAATCTTACATATTTACATCAAAAATATTATTATAATAAATCTGACCGCATGCACTTCTGCTTTTTTGTCTCTAAGACCTGTATTGTCTGAGAAAAGTACGACAGGTTTTCTGAGATTTATTTACAACTTCAGTCTCAACAAATAAGAATACAGAACAAATGGAGACGTTCAGTTTTCTTAAGCAAAAATAATTCTGAGCTTATGAAGGAAGCAATTAAATTGCTTTTGCAACTTTTATCTCACATTATGCAACTTGAATTAAAATTGACCCATTGTGTAAATTGATTTTTGATTTTAATAGTACAAGAAACTAAGGCATCTTTATATTATTATTTTTGTTTGTTTTTAGAAATGTCCAGTCCACTAGAGCGGGTTGTAGCCCAGAAGAAGGAGGCCATTGAAGCCGTAATGGAGATGTTTGAGAGAGGAGCCGAGGTGCTGGCCAGTGCTGTTGGGGAGCTGTGCCCACTTTTTGAAGCTTCTGCACCAGTTTTGAGGCTGGTCTTGGACAACGTGGAAAGCAAGGAGGTCACATATGTCAAAGATCAGTTTCTAGTTGTGAGGAGCAAATTGGATGTCCTCTCATGTCAAATAGAGGACATCAACTGCGAGATTAAAAAGGGACGGTTGGATTCTCAGTTCTTCACTGTGGAGGAAAATATATGCAACCAGTTTAGAAAATACATAGACATTCTGGAGGCTAAACCTGAGTATAAGGAGGTCAGAAAACGCTTGTTCTTGCAGCATTTTCCCAAAACAGGAGGAGAAAAGAACCTCTGCATGCTTTATGATGCTGTGATGGGGAACAGCACGTTTGGGGAGCCAATCCTGGAAGTTGTGGAACAATATGAGGCCAGTAACAGAAGGGTCCTGGAAGACTTCTGCGTCAGGCTGAAGGAGCTGCTCTGCTTGGGAATCATTGCTCTGCTGGGATATTGTTTCCTTACTCAGGGTGAGGAGTCAGAGCTTATGTTACAAAGTTTAATGTATCTGTCTAAAGTAATGCCTTAAAACCAGGGATTCTCAAACAGAGAGCCGGGCTCCACTGGGGAGCCTCAGCAAATTTACAAGTGGTCCTGAAAAAAGATTTGATGATCTGCAGTAAGACAAAACAAGCATTAAATAAGCTCAAATAATTAAAAATCAATATTCGTTATTTTATTGACAACTTTTTTTTTTTTCATTTCATTTTTTCAGAAAACATGGATATATGACAGAATACTTTAAAAAGGTATGCTTTGTACACCTGGAAAACTCATGGAAATTGGCATAAAATATTGGTGTATATGATACTGCAAGTAAAAAAGCATTTTAGCATAACATCTCAAACATGATGATCTGAAATAAAAAAGCATAATAACTCAAAACTGCATCAAACAGAACTGTAAACATCCATTATTAATTATCAGCAACAACTATTAACGGTTCTAATTAGTCAATATCTTGCACAGAACACCATAATTAAATATTCATGAGATTATGACCACACCCCTTGTTTTTTCTCATTGCCTTTAATTAATTGAAATATGTTTGTTGAAATTGTGTACATCAGGGTTATTACAGTTAACTAAAACTATAGAATTTTTTTAACAGAAATCTAAAAATGTTTAATTTTTAATTGTATTCGATTTTATTTCAGCTAGTTAAAGCAACGTTTCTATTTTTCATTGAATTTGATGTACTAAAATAACTATAGACATATTTAAAGAAATTAATAAAAATGACAAAAAAGACCATTTACAAAAATATTAATTAATATTAAAATGAAAACAAAAATAAAAACATTCAAAATATGAATAAAATTATAATAGCATCTCAATAACTCTGGTGTATACATTAAAACTGTTTTAACTAATAAATAACTGTTATTTATTTATTTAGTTAGTTAATTCAACTTCAATTATTTCAATTCATTTCGGTTATGAAAGCAGCAACATATCAAAAATAAAAAAAATTAAAGATTATGTACACAAATTATTATTATTATAATCATTCAATAATTATTCAATTTTAAATGTTCTCAGCAGGCAATGTTTATGTTTAGGTCATATTTGCCGGGGAACACATGGAAACCTCGTTTCAATAAAGGGAAGTTGATTTAAAGAAAATAAAGTGTCAGTTTCAGTCTTTGGGAGCAGGAGGTAAATTACACTGATTATGCTCATGTGTTTATTTTTGTCCACTCGTTCGCCAAACCATTAGCGTATTACGGTTCTAATCGGTATATTGATCTTGTTTTGGCTCCATCTGCACTCGCTCTCATTTCACACAATGTGTGCGAGCCTCGTAGTGTAATGCTGTTCGCCGTTTCTCTGTCTTCTGACCTTTCTGAAGGTCACAAGAATGTGTTTGTGCATATATGTCACCAGCAGTAATATCCTGATGACAGCAGTTTGTGTCAGCTTTGACATTTGTTTTTTCTTTTTTGCATGTCACACAAAATTCCAAAAAGATTCCCTTTGTGTATTTTGTTAGACCAATGTTTCAGATGACTCTCTTGGGCTAAATGTTTTTTCTTACATGCAGACTAAGATCTGATATTATTGACTGTATTGACTGATGATGTCAACAGTTTTCTGATTTTGACACCTAATTTGTATATTCAAATTGACATCAAGAAAATACAAGAACAAATATCTATCTAATGTATATATTTGAGTAAATTCAAAAGCATAATTAAAATTATACAGAATTTATTTAAAGCCAAATTCTTTTTTCCTTTATTTTAAAAAATTAAATATTTTAATAAATTTTTAAAAATGCCGTATTGTATAATTATATACAGTATATATGTTTCTACCTTATTTTATGACCAATTCTAGTGTATAACAGTGTACATAGTATTTGTATACTATTATATTTTTTATTAATATTTTTAATTAGCTTTTTATATTTTCAGTTTAGTTTTCATTTTCATTGAAGTTTAATTTGTAGTCATTTTGTTATGGTCGTTTGTCTTTTTTTTTTATAAATATTATAATATTTCTATTTAGGTTTAATTTATTTTAATAAATTTTTTTTTCATTTAGTTTTTTCATAATTTCATTTTTTTTACCAGTTAGAAATTTTAGTGCTTCAAAAAAAATTTCATTTAAGTTTTTTTTTTTTTTTTTTTTTTTTTTTTTTTTTTTTTAAATATTATAATATTTCTATTTAGGTTTAATTTATTTTAATAAATTTTTTTTTCATTTAGTTTTTTCATAATTTCATTTTTTTTACCAGTTAGAAATTTTAGTGCTTCAAAAAAAATTTCATTTAAGTTGCCAAGGTAACATTTCTAATTTTCATTTATTTTAAGTTATTCATGTGATTATTTATATTTTACTTCAGCTTTATTTCAATTAACAAAATTGTTTTTAATAGTTTTAGTTAACAGTAATAACCCTGGTCTAGAAACACACGACATGACAAACTGGATAAACCATGCTCAATCAAACATAAAGCCTAAGCACTCTCACAGCACAAAGAAGTACTGGAGAGCGCTGGTTTTCACTGTTAATCAGTCTTGTGGTGTAGGGTTTGGGGATTGAGGTTTCATCTGTCGTTTTTAAGAGCATCAAAAGACACGCTTAGGTGAAATGGACTGCAATCCATATAGAGCCTCCAACAAGCCACTGAACAGTTGCCTGCTTCCTGTGATCTAGACGTCTATCGATCTTTTGAGTCTGAAGAATGGACTTAATGTGCGGAGCGGCAGGTTGCCTGTAGACTGTGTCTAGTTCTTAGATTAGACTGATCAGGACTGGAAACAACTGTACCATAGCACAAAAACACAGCTGGCAAACATCTATGAAAAGTGCTATGAAAAGTAAATACTTATTAGTATTAATAATACTCTTATTACTAAAGTCAAATTGCAAAACATGGCTGCAGGCTGGTCATGTGATCTCAGCATGGAGGACATTGCAATGAATTTTATTTGAAATATCTGTTTTGGCAAATACAAATCCAACAACGAATTTGACTTAAGTAATTCAATTCACCTCCTCCTCCAAAAATCTGCCATGTCAATCAAGTGCCACTACAAAATAAAACCCAATCTACCATATCATTTAAAAAAAAAAAAATTATACAGAAACTAAATAAGCTGTTACCTGAAAGTGTTTTTGTTTCAGTTAACAGGACAAACTAGTTTGATTTTCACTGACCCCGCAGGTCCTCATCACACATGTCCGAAATCATGCTGATCATTGTAAGTATATTCATTTACTATGAACATCACAGCACTAAATATGAGCTGCAGAATGTTACAAAAACAGCATTCTTCCATCTTAGAAACATAGCCAAGCTACGGAACATGTTACCTGTTTCTGATGCAGAAAAGCTAGTTCATGCATTCATGACCTCAAGACTGGACTATTGTAATGCACTGCTAGCATGCTAACAGGTAGTCCAAAATGCAGCTGCTAGAGTCCTAACCAGGTCAAGAAAATATTATCATATTACCCCAATTTTACAATCTCTACACTGGCAATCTCTATTAAGCTCCGTATCAGTTACAAAATATTACTACTTACTTATAAAGCCCTAAATGGGTTAGCTCCTGCATACCTAACCAGTCTTCTACCACACTACAATCCATCACGCTCCCTAAGGTCACAAAACTTGGGACTTTTGGTAGTAAAAGACCACTAAAGGAGATTTTTTTTGCATTTGGCTCCCAAACTCTGGAATAGCTTAAATGGTTTAGCCCCTGTGTACCTAACCAGTCTTCTACCACGCTACAATCCATCACGCTCCCTAAGGTCACAAAACTCGGGACTTTTGGTAGTAAAAGTCCACTAAAGGAGATTTTTTTTGCATTTGGCTCCCAAACTCTGGGATAGCCTTCCTGATAACGTTTGGGGTTCAGACGCACTCTGTTTAAATCTAGATTAAAGGCACATCTCTTTAGCCAAGCATTCACATAATGTATCTCATAACCTTGTTCTCCAGTTATATCTGATCAAATGCACATTATCATTCTTTGCTTGGCTTGAACACATAATTTTTTCGGAACACCTGAGAAGAGACGATGCCAACCCCTCAGGGGACCTCAGATGACGACAACCCTGAACCAACATACAAAACGACCAAATTTTGCTATAAGTTTGATCGCAACATATAATCATTGCTGTTAATAGTGTTCACTGTTTGTTTGAAAACATATCATTAACTAACTGCATGATTTTTACTGTACATTTCTGCCATATGGACATCACCTTGACATAGTCACCACTGATAAGCTTCTCCTAAATGTAATGTAGAAACATTCATTTTCTTCTAGAAATACTTTGCAACGATTTGTATGGTGACAAGCGCTATACAAATAAACGTGAATTGAATTGAAGTAACATCTTGTGGCTACAAGCATACATAAACCATACTGATAAACTATGATCATAGTAATCAAACAGAAGTTACTATCTAAAAGTCATTTCCCTCAGGCATTAGTTTATTAAATTAAGCTAGCTTTGAATTAGTAAAGGGCAACATGCATAAAACATATATATATATATAGTAATTAGTAATTTTGTTGTGTTTTTGTCATATTTATTAGGTTTTTTTTTATTAATAGTATGTTTTTATTTATTAGCTTTAGTTCATTTAGTTTTAATTATTTTCGTACTTCAACTTAAATTAAATTAAAATGAGAATTTAGAGAAATGAGAAATAAAATAAGTTTAATCCTGAAACTGAGTGAAATTTACTCATCACTAATTATAGTTAGTGATGGGCTGCATTCTAGACTATTATTAAACAGACTTACTCATATTCTTATTACTCATGCTGTCAAATTAATGAACTAAATGTCAGAACAATCTCTTACTTTTTCAGTCCATGCCTGTGTCTTTGCTGTCATCCGACTGCAGGGTCTCCACTTTGGAATGGCCATTTACATTCAATGTCATCAATTTTACGAGTAATCTCATCAAATGTGGAGAGAATCATTTTCTAACAATAACAGCAGAGAATCAAGAGTCTTGCATGACAAACTGCTCTTATTCAGTGTTGTCCATCAAAATAACAGGAAAAAGAAGATGTCTGCCAGTACTTTGTCTATGCAGTCTGTGTCATAGTGCTGCTAACTACTTCCTCATCATGTCTGTGTTTTAGTGCACAAGTAGGAAAACAGGAACTATACGTTTTAGGAACTGACTACACACATTTTGCATTACTCCACCTTAAGAGGAACATACATTACCATCAATGCCACCGTAACGTCTAAAGCAGGTCTACATCCTTTCACAGTGTGAATGATCACATGACATCTGGAGTCCTGCAGCACCACGGACAGCACCTACACTTCCTATATAGATGGATAGATGAATAAACAGAATATAGATAGATAGATAGATAGATAGATAGATAGATAGATAGTTTCCATTGCAATTAAATACTGACCATTTTCTGACCAGTATATTCATAATTGTGACATTTCATTAGTAAACAAATGGTTTGCATCAAGAATATTTCAAGGTCAATGAAAGAGCAAATCTGTTTCATTTACCAGGAGCCTGTAAAATAATGGTATAGTCCATCTGTACACCCCTCCACACTCAGCTCAGATGAAACTGCCCATCCTGCAGTGACTGCTGGGAAGACGCGCAGCTGAGGGAAGTAGCAAACTGAAGAGGTAAGAGTAGAAATATTCCTCACAGGCAACAAGATCAGGCAAATGCCAATGGGTAGATTTGTTTAGGTATTGTTTGTTAAAGTTTGAAAATGGCAGAAAGAGGATATGATTCTTAGCATGAACCAGGAAATAAGAAGTAGCAGCTAGGGGGAGCTATAACAGACAGCAGCTGGCTGAAGACATCTACTCTAGAAGGGATGCAAACCAACACTTACATTGCTTGAGAAAACACAAGGAGATGTTGTATTGTTGTGTTTTTGCTTGATAAAGTTGTAAATGTTCTGTCTTGATCCTAGAGCTGCTAACAAACATCCAGCACACTGTAAAATGAGAAAGCTTTGTATAAGAAAAAATGACCTGAAATACTGTAGAGATATTCAAATAAAATACTGACTTAAGTCCTAAATCTCACTAAAATGTGTTTAGACAGTTCACAGCCTGTAAAGTGATGTAAGATATTTTTGATATTCAGGCTAAGGTCTAAAGCTGCTTATTTTTTTAAAGCCATTTATGATATTTAACATCTATATGTTTTGTAGATATAAGCATGATTATAATTCATGTGTATTTATACAATAGTGTCATTTAAATTTGACTTTTTTTTTTTAATAATTCAGATCAGAATTCAGTTCGGTTCAGTTCAGTTAGGACTAGATAAAACAATCCATTGTAACTTTGCAACTCCTACTTTATCTCAGTTCGACCAGGTTCTCGAAAATACATCAATTTATGATATCAGAAGTAAATCAGATTTTTGATTTTTGAAAAATTGTAAAAAAAAATAAAAAAATTCAGTGGAACACAAAAGAAGAATTTAAAGGGGTCATATGATGCTGCTAAAAAGAACATTATTTTGTGTATTTGGTGTAATGAAATATGTTTATGCAGTTTAAGGTTCAAAAAACACATTATTTTCCACATACTGTACATTATTGTTTCTCCTCTATGCCCCGCCTTTCTGAAACGCGTCGATTTTTACAAAGCTCATCCGTCTGAAAAAGCGAGGTGTGCTCTGATTGGCCAGCTATCCAGTGCGTTGTGATTGGCCGAATTCCTCAAGCGTGTGACGGAAATGTTACGTCTCTTACCATACTGTGATGCCTGCGGCAACCACATGTGACGACCCCTTTAGTCTTTGCAACTTTACAGATCTTCTTTATGCACCAAGAGCTTGTAACACTCCAAAGAGAAAGGAAAATTTGAAATCGCATCATATGACCCCTTTAAGAATTCTTCAGCTCTTTTCACATCCATTCTCAAAAAAGGACAAAAAAAAGTTCAAATTGATCCATGAAAAGTCCAAAAATTTTATACACATGAGTTTCAGACAGTTGTCAGTCTTTGCATAAGTGGCAGGAAATTTTCAATGACTCATTCTGCAAGTTACATAGATACGTCAGTAGGTGGCGACAAGTGACTATTTTTAATGAGTGAAACATTCAGTCAACCGATTCATTCAGAACGCGGATTCATTCAGAAAGGAAACAAACGACCGTCCTAAAGAGTGAGAGATTGAATGATTCACTTAAACGATTCATTCAAAAATGCTTATTTAGGAAAGAAACATGTGACTTTTTTGAGCGATTCACTGAATCATTCCGCCAAACGATTCGTTCAAAAACGATGATTCATTCTGGAACTAAACAAGGGACTGTCTTTATGAGTGAGTCATAGAATCATACATTCAACTGATTCGTTCAAAACGCTTATTCATTTCCGAAGGAAACAAGTGAATGATTCATTTAACTCAGGGGTGTCAAACTCAATTCCTGGAGGGCTGGAGCCCTGCAGAGTTTTGTTCCAACCCTGCTCCAACACACATACCATGTAGTTTTCAAACAAGCCTGAAGGACTTGATTAGTTGGATCAGGACAGGTGTGTTTAATTAAAGTTGAATCTAAACTCTGCAGGGCTCCGGCCCTCCAGGATTTGAGTTTGACACCCCTGATTTAACTGATTTGTTCAAAAACGCTTATTTAGCAATGAAACAAGTGACTGTCTTTATTCAACCGATTCGTTAATTTGGGAATGAAACACAACCTTCTGTGTGCTGCACAGAGACGCCAACAGCCTCAAAAAATTCATTAAATAAATGAATAAATAAATAAATTACCGTATTTTAAGTGATAACATTGTGTGCCTTTGTATCGTCAGTTTCTTCTTCAGGTAAACATAACTGGGAAGGGCTCTTCCTCCAGACGCAATGGCTGAAAATGAGATCTTAGAAGACCAAGACAAGCTGAAGAGGGGTCTAGTGAAGGTTCTGGAATGTGTGGCCACCATCTCGTCTGCAGCAGCGGTGGTCAATCCCATCTTCGGCGTGGCTGGTTCTCTCATCCGGGTGGTGCTGCACCACGTGGATGATGAAGACATTCAGAAACTCAAACGAGAGTTTGGCAGCGTGACTCGAGCCCTGGACGAAATTTCACAGCAGAACCAGAATGTATTGCTTCAGATCAGGAAGGAGACTGTGGATGGCCTGTACTGTCGTGTAGAAGAAAACATTCGTAATCAGTTCTCCAAATTCATGGACACTGTGGAGGTATCAGCAGCACACGAACAGCGCAAGAAAGAATTTCAAATGAGCTTTGTGATCAATCAGTGTGACCAGAACCTCCACACACTGTATGGCGGCGTTATGGGCAAATCAAAGATCTTCTGCCAGCCCATCCTAGAGGTCTACATGAAACATTCACAAGGCGACCAGCGTGTCATGGAAAACCTCTGCACTCGACTCACATACCTGTTCTGCATCGGCCTCATTGCTCTGATGAGTTACGCTGCCATTGTCGGGGATGATGAGGAAGCTCTGCGTATCGAGTGGGAAGAGAAAATGAAAGATGTGGCCAAAAAGATGTCAGAGGTGTTAAACAGTTATGAGTGATTTTACCCCATGTGACCTTTACCCCACTTTTCTCAGCCAACTTCACTTTTATCTATCTTTCTATGTTCTTTATCTATTTTATCTGTCATTGCCCTAGTAACTGCTGTCCATCTAGTTGTATGTCTATCCATCTAGTTGTCTGTCTCACTCAAAAAACTGTAGCAGCTACCTTACAACCACCCTGAACAACCTGTTAACCCAATCCTACTGTAGTCCTGCAAATACTTGCACTTTTGAAACAAGTTATATTGAACTGTCATATTCTGATGTTATTTTTTGACAGTGGTGTACTCGTCTTTCTGTGTAGTGCACTCAAACTGAATCTGCCCAAGCCAAAATCAAAGTAATCATTTATCTTTAATGCAAAATAATGTTACAAATCTTTAATTCCAATATAGCCTTAAAAATGCTTTTCTCATAAATCTATATCTCTCTAGAATGCCATTCAATTGGTATATTTTCTGGCATTGTTTAATGTATTCTGCATTATTATGAATAAACAACGATGAGGAATACACAAACTCTTGATTTCATTTCAAGACACACAGTTTAAGTTGGCCACAGTGAGCAATTACGATGTTTATATATGCATAACTGATGAAACCATATCTATGAAGATTTTTGAGTGTGTGCAACTTCTCATCCTGACACTAGATGTCCCAGATTTCATACGAGATTTAAACACACTCTAAAAACAATTACATTGTGACCGAGCTAATAATAGTAGCAGCTTCTTTTTTTATTATGAAGGGGGGAAAATATATATATATAAGTTAAGAAATTCAGATGTTCACTTTACCTAGTGTGACTCTCTGTCAGACAGCTCTTCAGCCAAATCCTGAACCATAACTGGCCAGAGAGAGAGTCCTGGATACACATGACTGTAAAAAATGAATGAATGAATGAACATTCTAGGACAATGTGCCAAGTTGTGGAAACACCATTAATGCATTACATTCAACATCATTGTTGTTCTTCTAAGTACCAGAGACCAGAGCAAGTTGTCATAAAGGCTTTATATAATGATACAAGTCATAATATTGAGTAAAAAATCAATTGTATACATGCTTTTATCTAGCAGTGGTTGTCTATGTTTTCAAACACTAAGCTTTAAAATTAGGACATTTTATACTCAAAATTAAAATTACAATATCATCATAAAGTTTTATTGGGTAAACAAGCTGCCAAATATCAAATCCACGCTGAAATACATTCAGTCATATAATGAACTGGCGGTTCTCAAGGTCAGTTTTCACTTTGGGGCAAGTTGTCACATTGATACTCTCTTTATCTCTTGCTTATTCTCACATAAACAATTTCTTGTATGTTGCTGCTTTATACAGTTTAATTTTATTTTATTTTTTTAATTTAAATTTTATACAGCCATTTTTGATGGTGAAAACAATTCCATGAATTGCGTTTCTCTCCTTTAAATTAAATTAAATTAAATTATTGCAAATTAAATCCATTATATACAGGTATATATGTATATGTATATATATATATATATATATATATATCAAATCAGCATCAATAAACAATATGATCATATTGTGACAACTTACCCCATAAACTCTGCAAAAAACATGAAATGTTTTAGCTTCGAAAGTGGCTATGTAACTACCAGTGTTGGGAAGGTTACTTTGGAAATGTAATAGGTTACAGATTACAAGTTACCCTACTTAAAATGTAATAAGTAGTGTAACTTTTCAATTACTTTATTAAAGTAATGTAACTGATTACATTTGATTACTTTTTGATTACTTTTCTAAATTTCTAATGTTTTCAACTGTTAATCATTTTCAATCATGTAAACCAGGCAGGGTTAAACTTGCAATATGTGCTCAACACTGATAACTGTCAGACTGTCGAAATCCTTCATCACTTGTATTAAGATTATAATATTTTCATTTTAAAGGAGACATTGGATGCAAAATATCTTAATTTGCGTATATATGTGTCTTAGAAGTGTGTGGACACAACCACCTTACAATAATTCCCCAAAAACCTAAACAGTCTCAATTATAAAGCCATTTTGATTTTGGAGTGAATACCAGCACTCTCTTCCACCTTCAATACCACGACTGAGGTGAGACCCTTGAGCAAGGCACCAAACCCCCAACTTTGTTGGTGTGTGTTTACGGTGTGTGTGTTCACTGCTGTGTGTGTGCACTTGGATGGGTTAAATGCAGAGCACAAATTCTGAGTATGGGACACCATACTTAGCCACATGTCAATTCAATTCACTTTCACTAAATTTGTTTATGTCTGGCTGCGCAAATCATTTTACTCCAGACTGCTTTCTGAGTGAGGGACAATTCAAAGCAGGTTTTGTTAAAAAGTTCAAACTCGATGTATCAGTAGTACCCATTGTTCATGATCCAGCTGCATATTTCTGACTTTAAAGGGTTAGTTCACCCAAAAATGAAAATTAGCCCATAAATTACTCACCCTCAAGTCATCCTAGGTGTATATAACTTTCAGATGAATCCAGTCGGAGTTATATTAAAAATTGTCTTTGATCTTTCAAGCTGTTTAATGCCACTCAGCAGGTGTTGCATGCATCAGTCAAAAAGGAGTGAAATAAAAAGTGCCCATCCATAAAAAAATGTCTCACACGGCTCCGGGGGGTGAACAAAGGCCTCCTGTAGCGAATCAATGCGTTTTTGTAAGAAAAATAACCATATTTAAAACGTAATAATCACTTTAATGTACCTTTAATGTACCCACTTTTTGAAGCTTCTGCTCCAGTTCTGAGGCTGGTCTTGGACAACGTGGAAAGCAAGGAGGTCACATATGTCAAAGATCAGTTTCTAGTTGTGAGGAGCAAATTAGATGTCCTTTCATGTCAGCTACAGGACATTGACTCTGAGATCAGAAGGAGACGTTTAGATTCCCAGTTTTTCTCTGTGGAGGAAAATTTGCGGAACCAGTTTAGAAAATACATAGACATTCTGACATTCTGGAGGCTAAACCTGAGTATAAGGAGGTCAAAAAACGTTTGTTCTTGGAGCATTTTTTCATAACAGGTGGAGAGAAAAATCTCTGTGTGCTTTATGATGCTGTGATGGGGAACAGCACGTTTGGGGAGCCAATCCTGGAAGTTGTGGAACAATATGAGGCCAGTAACAGAAGGGTCCTGGAAGACTTCTGCGTCAGGCTGAAGGAGCTGCTCTGCTTGGGAATAATTGCTCTGCTGGGATATTGTTTCCTTACTCAGGGTGAGGAATCAGAGTAGGAGAAGATTCAAGAGTGGAGCACGAAGATCCAAGAAATTGAGACGAAAATGAAGGAAATGATAGAGAAATGTGTGGATTTTTTTCCAGAACAAGCTGAACTGGACATCAAGAGGCTTGTGAAGGAAATAGAAGATGAGAACCTTCAGGAAATGGCCAAGGAACTGCTGGACTTCCTGGAGAAGAAGTACGACTGGGTGAGCTGGTCCATCAGAGCCATTAGCAACTTGGGCAAAATTAGCAACTTGAGAGCTGGACAAAACTTTCAGTGTGTGGCCGGACAGAATTATTTTGAAGTTTCTCAAGGAAATGACACCAACCTGGTGGTCTCGTTCAGCAGCGACCCTCAGCCTGTGCCCAACGAGAGCGTAAAACAGACGATGGAAGGTCCTGCGAGGACGGGAGACGCCAAAGCTGTGGTGGAGCTTCTGGAGAAGCAGTTAGCTGGGTTTCTGGTTCATGCCATCAGTCGTCACAAGGACAGCTTTGCTCTGTCGAGTTTTCCTGAAGAATGTCACTACTGGGAGAAACATAAGAACGTGAATGTGTGTGTGCATTCAGAGTAGATTTAGACAAACATATAATTACTATTATTACAGTATATATCTAACATTTTGCAACTAGCACTTTTACATTATTCATTTGAAAAACTGCAGCATTGTTATATGTTCATTGTAAGATTGCTATCACCTGTCCAACTGTAAGTTTAAAAATGATTATTTTTTCACAGTTTGTTTTAGAGACAGTTTGTTTTACTCTAGGAAATAAGATAAAAGGCTTTGTGCATTTTAAAGGAATAGTTCACCTAAAAATTCAGCACGTTCCATGGGGGGAAAAAAGGGTATTTACTTAGAACTGCTTTGGACTGGTTTTGCTTGTAAACAGTGCTTGATATGTGCATATTTCTCTCCTGATTCAGAAAAGTTGACTTTTTCAGCGGAGAAAGCAATATTATAGAGGACTCGTATTTTAGCTGGAATCAATGGTTTGAAGTAAAAAAAAAAACGTCTTGATGGATTTGTTTCTTACAAACAACCAGCGTTTGGCTTCACAAGACATTAATTGATGGACTGGAGTGGTGTGGATGACTTGTGGATTACTGTGATGTTTTTATCAGCTGTTTGGACTCTCATTCTGACGGCACCCATTCACTGCAGAGGATCCATTGGTGAGCAAGTGATGGAATGCTAAATTTCTCAAAATCTGTTCCAATGAAGAAACTCATCTACATATTGGATGTTCTTTGGGTGTACTATTCCTTTGAACATATTAAACACTACCATGTAAACTCAACTGCCATATTTTCAAACAAAATAGGTTGACTATTTTTGCTTTATTACTGGGCATGTTTGCATCATAATGTTATAATATAACTGAATGCCTATCTGAAAACATTCCCTTTAAATGCAGAAGGCAGCAAACATGTTAAATGCGTTGGTGTTATGTAAACAAATGCTTTGTAGTAATAAAACTGAAGCAATATGACTGGACAATACTGGCAAACAAAAGTGCTTATTTAGCCTGCATGATAATAACATGAGCTGACAGTATCTATTCCTCATCAACCATAAAAAAAGCCCACGGCAAGACGTCTCTGGAAACTAATGCATGTCTTGCACAGCCGAGAGCGCATGATGTTAGACTAAAGTATACCCTTTAAAAATTCATGTCAGTTCAAAGTTGAATTTATACATTCCCAAGAAACAATTGAGGTTCAGTTGTTCACCGATTTAGCTTTTTTCAAGATTATAGGCTATAATAAATCTAATTTCAGTTTTCTGTCTGGTATGGCATGTTTCACATTAACATGACTTATAAGCGATTGTTGACATTCATTGCTATTAACTCTCTGAAGTGGACACATATAGCACTCAAAGCCAAGTCTAATTAAATTACTGCTTTTGTACATAAGTCAGCAGTTTCTGGCTAGGGGCTGCAGAAATAGAGGGTGAGTAACCTTTCACTGTTAATAAACAGACGACGAGTTCCAGAGTGCTGTGATCAGCTCTCCAGATCCACTCATTAAGATCACTGAAGTGCAGCTAGAGGGAACAATCTATCATTTTACACCCAGTAGGGCCTTAAGCTATAGTATGTGATCATATTGTATGCTGCTGCTACAAAAAAATTATGCTTTTTAAAGCAGATCAGCCATTAGTGTCTTCACATAAAGACTGAAATAGCATTAATAATTCAATGTGAAAATAAATAACATTTTTCAGAAGTATTATAAAAATAACTGTTCCAGAAGTATTCTACCCAATCATTTTTACCATACAGAAAATAATTTGGGGGGAAAAATGCTCAATAAAGAGTCCAAGATCATGATCCAAACAAACCAGCTGTGAGATGAATGAAAACATTACAAACGTTACAAAATTTTTTTTAAAAGGCACAGTACAAGTTAAATTGTAATTGTCAAAAACTGTTAAATTTATGAAGAATTCTCATCCCATGAAGCACTGCAAATACCATGAATCAAAAACAATGGCACAATATAAACCTATTGATTTAGATTTTAGTGTTAATATACTATTATATGTTTTGTTAATATTTTGAATTTGATTTACAAATTAATTATTAATTTCATTTCATTTAAAAAATGTTTTATTTCATTTCAAATTTTAGCTAAAGTCTTTGAACTTTTTTGTTGTGTGTTTTTGTCATTAATTAGAATTTTTAATGGTTTTAGTTTTGATGATGATAACCCTGGTTTACACGCATTTAGCCTAAAAATTAATTTAGCCTAAAACAATAGCCTATACACAGCAAAAAATGCTTTTCTTACTTAGATTTTTTTTTGTCTTGTTTTCAGCCAAAATATCAAAAAATTCTTAAATCAAGAAGGATTTTCTAGACAAGTAAAAATTATTGTCTTGTTTTCAGAAAAAACTTAAATTCAAAATTAAGTGTTTTTTTTTTTGCTTAGAACAAGGAAAATAATCTGCCAATGGGGTAAGTAAAATAATCTTATTTCAAACAGATAACAAGATTATTTTTCTTACCCCAATGACAGATTATTTAGCTTGTTTCAAGCAAAAACTCACTTAATTTTTACGTTTTTTTTTCTGAAAAGAAGACAATAATTTTTACTTGTCTAGAAAATTCTTCTTGGTTTAAGAATTGTTAGATATTTTGGCTGAATCTTATTTCAAACAGATAACAAGATTATTTTTCTTACCCCAATGACAGATTATTTAGCTTGTTTCAAGCAAAAACTCACTTAATTTTTACGTTTTTTTTTCTGAAAATAAGACAATAATTTTTACTTGTCTAGAAAATTCTTCTTGGTTTAAGAATTGTTAGATATTTTGGCTGGAAATAAGACAAAAAAAATCTAAGTAAGAAAAGCATTTTTTGCAGTGTATTTTTAGGTTACTGCAAAATATTTACTATATACAAATATGCTACACAAGTACTTAAAGTATGTATGTATACTCATACTTAAAGTACTTTAGTAAAGTTTAACATTTTTAAATGTGTATTCAAAAGTTAAATACAGAATACTGATTTGCCTGAAATATTAATAGTCTAAGCCAGCTCTTTTTCCTGTTTCAGAGACTGAATGGAAACAACTGGCTCAACCAATCCACGTTATTTGTAACGTATTGTGGGGTTCAGCCATCTGAAACTTGAATGTGCGAGGTTTCCATTCGCTTCCAGTTATTTTATCTGTACAAAACACTCCGTTATGCTGCTTGATATTGCAAACTGGTATTTGATGTTACATTATTTTAATTCATGATCATAAAACACACTTGTTATTCTTCCAGTTATTTAATCAATCAGAAGTCTCGTGGATAGAAACTCCTATATTCATTAGCGGTTGGGGATTCTGTCTTGGTTGGAGCTATTGATCCATGTGGCTTGCTTCCATCTCTGATAAAGGTTTTTTAGTGGCTTACACCTGTCTGCTGCTAATTTAAAACATATGAATTTTATTTTGGTATGACATAGTGACAATACAGTTGAAATACAGTACTTTTTTACACAAAATAAAAAGAAACATTGTCTGTTGATATGCACATTCACCTGGCAGATGGCGCTAAAACACATTTGAACTAATTGATGACATTTTATATCAGCAAACTCAGCGCTAATGACAACTAAATAGTGAACCACAGAAAAAAAGCTTTTCAAAATGTCGCTATTTAGTTGTTAAAACAGTTAAAATACATACTTTAACAAATATTCTGCTGCAAACTACAACAGGCTTTGTTGTTATAGAATGAAAATAAAGGCCCAACCTACTCCAGGAAAGTCAATATCAATATTTAATAAACCAATAAGTGGTATTATAAAGCCCAACATCATAGTACTGCCAGAGATGGTGCATCAGTCCCATGATACCTCACTCTGGTTGCATCTGCCAATCACAGCCTAAGCTAATGACATTACCTATTCATCAGAGTGGACCATCGACCGGACTCCTGCCTTTAAGTAGCCTGATCTGATAAAAAGCATTAAAACATTTGTACTGTGACACACACCAGCTCACACTCAGCCTCCGCACAGGATTCATCCTTCTGATGTGTCGGACTGTGCCTATCAAACCTCTGAATATATAGTTTTCTTCACAGAATGGTAATGGCAACTAAGGAATTACATGCATTCTTTCTCCTCTATCTGTCTCTGAGGACTTGTCAGCACTCTGGAATCTCTCTCTCTGTCTCACGGTTTTCTCTCTGGTGGTGAGATAAGCTCAACTCCTCCGCTCTGGTGACTCTAAACAGTGTGAGTGTCTCCTCAGCACTGCAATATATCAGACTGTCGATAAACCTCCCTCCCTTCTGCCTGATTCATTCCCACACTTTCAACTTTGACAGGAAGCAACTGCTTCCCTTCCATGACAGAGTGTCACTTTCATGCCAGTAATAGTAATAATAATAATAATAATAATAATAAAAAACAAGGTTTGAGAAAAGTGTGACGATGAACTGCATTGTCGATGTAGATGATTTTTGATCAATTGCTTTTACTGATATTCACACTTTTCCACTATCGGTTATCACTAGTCGGTTGTATAAATATATACATATATATAAATATTATTATACAATTTATATAAATAATAAAATTAATTAACAGTAAATTTACAAAAAAAACACTTATTGTGCACATAAGTTATATATAACATAAGTAATATATATTCACAAAAAGTGCTTTTTTTACACTTTTAATTAATTTTTATGCAACAGCCAATCATGTTCAAATGATTAAATTTTTACTATCTCCAAATGTATGTAATCATTTGAGTATGATTGGCTGTTGCATAAAAATTAAATAAAAGTGCAAAAAAAAAATTTATACATATGAAATAAATACAATAATTTGTTATTGGACACTTAAATAAAAAAAATGACCAGTATTAGTATCAGTATTAAAAAAAAATCACAGTTTGTGTTGCAGTCTTCTTCAAACTGCACTGAAAAAAAAATAAGGAAACAAATTAGGCATCATGTCATGAGATGTGATTAATCTTTGTTGTGCTCTCTGTGGTTATTTATTCTGGGATGCGAGTTTAGTTTAAACTCAACGTGAAAGGGTCAAGAGCGTGAGAAAGTAGAAGATGGAAATAAACATCAATGCAAGCTGCAATCAGGAAGAAATTGCTGGGATTAATAAACTGCAGAATAAAATGAACTTTATAATCAACTCTCTGTGTATTGCAAAGGTTTTATGCAATAAAAAATTATTTGTGACATATGAGTTCATGAGTACAGACAGATGAATGTTTTCTCATGGATTTCACTACAGTTTTCAGTTCATGTAAGGGGTGTACTGGACCAAATTTCACAATACATACAGATGTCTCATACAAAACATTCCTAAAACAGCATTGTACACTTATATCTGTCTTTTAAACTACCAAAAACATACAGTATGTGAAATTTGAAACCAACGACCCTTTTGGCTAAAGTGCACAGAGAAAACTCGCCTGACAGGAACTGGCTAAACAAACAGGCTCATGTGGGAGGAGAGGACTGATCTGGTGTGGATTCCAGTGAACTTTATCTCTGGACTGGGAATGGTTTATTAAAGACATTTATCTGTTAAGTGATTACCGTGCAATTTATCCTGGACTGACTTCCAGATGCCGGATGCACTTCATCTTTTTGTTGAAGGTTTAATGTTATGGATAAATGATTTATATACACTGTAAAAATGCTTTTTTTGTGTATACGGTTTCAGTTTTTCTAAAATTTTGTGTTTAATTCAATGTCTTGTCATTTCTTTGTTTGTAAAATTTAGCAATTTCTGAGCAACATTTTTTCCCTCCACAAGATTTATTAAAGGGGTCATATGATGCTTTTTTAAAGATAATTATTTTGTGTATTTGGTGTAACAGAATATGTTGACATGCTTTAATGTTCAAAAAACACATTATTTTTCAAATACTGTACATTATTGTAGGTCCTCTATGCCCCGCCTCTCTCAAACACTTCGTTTTCTACAAAGTCCCTCCTTCCGACAAGCGCAGTCTGCTCTGATTGGCCAGCTGATCCAGTGCATTGTGATTGGCCGAACCCCGCAAGTACTCGTCGGAAATGTAACACCCCTTACCATAATCGCGAGCTTCATCTTTCAAAATAAATGTAAAGACAGTAAATAATGTCATTAGTTTTACCATCAGTTCAAGCCCGAAAGGGGAACAGAGTCAGAGTCAGAGACAGTGATGAAGCTGGTATGTGTTTGCAGTACACAAGCCAAACGAAGCGTTTGAGAGAGGCGGGGCATAGAGGACCTACAATAATGTACAGTATTTGAAAAATAATGTGTTTTTTGAACATTAAAGCATGTCAACATATTCTGTTACATCAAATACACAAAATAATTATCTTTAAAAAAGCATCATATGACCCCTTTAAGTAATAATTTAAGAGTTAACAGGGTAGGGGAATTTTAGACCTGACGCTTAAATATTAAGTAATATTTAATCAGCAGGCAATGAATAATCAGCTTTTTATAGCTTCTTTCCTGACAAAACCACAAGAGTCATCTGTAACACACAGCCTTCCTCTAGTTTTCTATCTGTCTGTTGCAGTGCAATACATTTTATCTCTGAGTTCTTGGTGGAGCAACACGTAATAACCAAAGTGACCCTGTACTCTGATAAAACCCAAACAAAATGGATGACAATAAACGTCCTTCAGGCAATAACATTGGATTCACATAACAATTTCTGTGCAAATGGTCAGACGTTACATTTTAAATTCACAACTATGAATCATCCACATTTCTGAGCATGAGGACAACCAAAATGAGATGACAAACTAAGGTTAAATGACAAATGATCATAAATTAACTCCAATGGCCTTCACAAGACAAAACAGCCACGCATTAATGAAGAACTGCAAAGCGGTGACCTTCTCTTTTCATCGCTGTCTGGGCTGTAATCACATTTCCCATTTACATAAGGTTGAGGTTTTTAAAGGGCAGAGAGAGATGCTTTAGGAAACCTGACTGAAATCAATACAGACATACTTGAAGTCAGCCAAAACACTGCTAAACAAACTCACCATCAATATATACAGTGGGTCTAGAAAATAATCACCCCCCTTTAAAATAATCACATTTTGTTGATTTGCAGCCTGAAATAAAGGTGGACACAGTTTTTGTTTTATCCAACTGTATTTACAACTTATAACATCCAAGTGAAAGATAAAACACCAACATGTCAGAATAAATAAATAAATAAATAAACAGAATAACTGAGTGGGAAAAAAGATCACCCCCATGTGACAGTATTTTGCTGAACCACCTTTTGCTTTAATTGCAGCCTTTAGTCTATTGGGATCTGTCTCTACTCTTTGCACATCTAGACTTTGCAATATTTGCCCACTCTTTTTTGCAGAACTGCTCAAGTTCAGTTACATTTGATGGTGAGCGTTTGTGGACTGCAGTCTTCAAGTAATTCCATAGATTTTCAATGGGGTTTAAGTCTGGGCTCTAGGCCATGCAAGGACATTCATATATCTGGACATACAGCTGGATAAAACAAAAACTGTGTCTGTCTTCATTTCAGGCTACAAAGCAACAAAATTCTTTTGTATACCCACTATAGATATATATTATTATATATAAGCCCAGCTATCTTTTAAAGAAAAAAAATCTATTTTTTGTGAAATAAATTGGCATTATATGAGATTTTTACTGTAGTAACTGTCAAGTCCTCTGAAGTTTTGTTTTTTTTCAGACCAGAGGAAGCAGAGATATTCAGGTCTGTCATTAAAGTAGTGTTCATCCTTTGCCTTAAGCGAAATGCCATTTTTTCCCCCATTAATTCACTGAAAGCTCTCTGCTCATGTCCTGCAATCCGGAAGCAGCTGTTCCCTGACACTGCTTGTTTGAGAAGGAAAGGATGGAAAAAGAATTAAACCCAAAATAATTAGTTTGCCAAGATATATATACAGTATACTGTATATATATATATTTTTTTTCAAATGACAGCAGTTGTGAAGAGACAAGTGCTAAAAATAATATAGAGCAGCTCATTTACATTGGATATTTCCTCATTCGTAGATACAGTATATCTTGTTTGTCTCACATGACAGACGTTGGCACATTTACAATGAAGCACACATTGAATATTTTCCAATGAAACATTCAGAATGCACTTAAATTTAGCCAAGACAAACCACATGATTACGTCTTGATGATTCTTGGAAGACCCACCTGAATGATCTTTTAGTTTCAGTTAGGGCTGTGCGATATCGAAGAAAAATGCGATATGCGATAACTCATTAAATAATGTGATATTCGATATGCGATACGCTAATGCTTAAAGTGCCACATGCTCAGATGAAACAGTTTTACTCAGCTATTGCTGAGTCAGTTCTGTGAACTTCTATAACTATCTTGTGTCATATATG
>NW_015661874.1:871849-890942 GCF_001515625.1 Sinocyclocheilus rhinocerous | reverse complement strand
TTTGTTCATGGCCCCAAATATTGCAAGCTGTAGCGATATGCATATTGCGATATGTACATTTGCGATATTTCGATATATTGCACAGCCCTAGTTTCAATTAAGAGGACAAACCTGTCTGAATAATTCCAATTTAACAGTTAGTCAACATGGCCTGCAGCTAATTCACACATAAAATAATTCCCACAATTTACTCTTAGGCACAGGGCTCGAATTGAGGGGGGATGGTATCCCCCTGGTTGAAAAAAATGACAAAAAGCATCATGGTAAACCCACCATCCCCCCTTACCATCCCCATTTAGATTAATGATGTGTATTATGTAAAACTTATCATGCAAATGAAATGTTAAAATTCTCTACTTATGATAATTCACAAACTAAATAGCGGCGAATCGCCAATCAGAACTCGGTACTGTAATCTGCTCACAAGAGGAAGCAATTTTTCGTCATTTTTCGCGCAAAATGGTTCAAGTGCAACTTTTGAAGTTCTTTAAAAAGAAGACAACAGAAAAGGTATGATTTCCCCTTGATTATAATTTAAAGACATTCCTCGACATTGTGTTATTGTGCTGTATGTGTGACTGTGAGGGATTGAGAGATGATAGTAGAGCTGACATTATCGAGTCACCGACTTTGCAAAAACCAAACAAAAAAACGTCTTGAGAGTCCAAAAGCATTCACTGCGTGATGAAGCCTGTTGGAATACAGTTAGAATGCCCTTATAATTCAAGCAATGAAAGACAGAAATACCCACGTATGAGTTAAGTTTTTATAACAAGAAACTGACCACACCATCCACCCTGAAATATTTGTACAATTCGACCACTGCTTAGACATGCTAAAAAAATCTGATTCATTGTCTACTATACAGATTTGTAAAATGAACAATAAAAAGCTTGACTTTTTATACTACATCAAATTTTGCTTCATGTAAATAAGAAATCTATCTGAACCGAAGTGACATCTTGTGGCTGCATATACATAAGCACTTCACTGTAAACATCACTGTTTCACAAGATTCTGAACACGAGATGTAACTATCATTTTAGAATTTACTAATAAATGTTAGCAGTTTTATATTTAAGATGAGGATAAGATTTAAAATATATCATGTGGCATAAAGCTAATGTTATTGTGGCGATTGCTGAAGCAAGCAACACTATTAATATTGCTCATATCTGTTTCTCAAAACCCCTGAGCGTAAGCAATAAACTTGTGTTGTGCATAAATCACATCTCACATTTTCCATTTACTTTAATTCAATGCTCATAATAAATATTATTGATGATAAATTCATGCAGTGAACTATGCTGCCCTTTCTTGCACACCTTGCATAACATTTGTTGTTGTTGTTGTTCAAACCAAAGTCAAATCTTAATCCTCTTTTTTATAACTTTGCATCATGACTCATGCTAAATTAGAAAAAAATAAAGCATGAGCAGGGATTTCAAATACAGAGAACGGCTAGGAAACACACTACAAGATATGAAAGCTGTTTTCAGTCATTCATTCATTGCTTTAATATTTCAGATCATCTTTACCTAATAGTGTGTGGTCGACTGATGTGCTTTAGACAAAGAGACCATTAACAAATCAAACTATATGCTTACATTTTCTTTAATTCTAGAGTGTTGCTATGGTATTCTGTGTGCTTTCTAAGTCAATGCTGGTGAAAAGTAATAGCACTCTACAATTTGAGGTATCATGCATGTCTGTACAATATGGGAAGAGAAGTTTCATTCTTAAAGTTAGGAATTATGTGCATTAGTCATTTGATTGTACGTCTAATAGATATTTTTGGAAATTATGGATCTTAACCTGCCACAACACACTCTAGGCCCGTTTTACTGTTTCTCATGCATGTGCAACAGCAATCGCACCCTGCATTATGGTGTTCATCATTGTTTATGAGCACAACTGATTTGCATAGTGCAAGATCTAACAGTGACATGAAGATTTGAAATGCTAAAGCCAGACCCTCTGTAATCCACAACAGCCCCCTGTTCTTCTACAGACGAGTCAATGCATGCCAGTGTGTCCCAGCGACCGCTTCGGCACAAAGGCTCTGGGTTTGTTCGCCTGCCATGCCGTAAACAGTAGAGTCTTTCTTTGGCATGTAAAGCAGTGTGACGGAACACGGAAGTGACCTAGAAGCATCGGGGCCCCAAGGGCTGTTTTCACACAAATTTTAGATTGGCATCTTGCTCGCCGAAGTCTCCTAAAAGAAGAACAATTTGAAGACTGCAGCTTATTTATTTGCAAAAAAAAAATGTATCCCTCTGATGCATGGTGTCCACTACAGTTTGGGCTATTCAGAGTGTGATATTATACGCAAATTACTTATATTTGACATACACACAATTCTGGTACATCACGTTATTTTTATACATCGTTATGATTTTTATTTATGGAAGCACACTTTCAACATTCAAATTGCAGTGGACAAATGTGTAATGGGAATAATTCTTGTTTTGAGGGGAAAAAAAATAGGCCTATATTTTTCTCTTTGTCATTTAATTCAGAATAAGAGGGTTTATATTATATATAAAATTATATATATTTTAATGTTTTTTGTAATCTTTTATGCTCGCCAAAGGCTATATTTATTTGATCAAAAATACAGTAAAAAATAGTAATATTGTGAAAATTGCTTACAATTTAAAACAATTATAATATATTCAGTTTACCATATCGTCTCGCATAGAAGCCACTGTGAGTGTCTGTACCCATGACAACCCGTGTAGAAGGGCAGAGCATGCAGGATGTTTAAAATGGAAAGACGCTTCTAAGCATTTCTGGGACTATACCACTACATGCTGATTTTTCTCATAGAAGGCATGTTTACAGGATGTTATCTGTCTGTGTGCCTGTCTCTCGTCTCTTGTAGTGGGCTCAGAGGAATGCTGGCAGGGGATGGAGTTAATCTGAAGGGGGAGTGCCGCAGGAGAGAGTCTATATATATATGTGGACCCTGGGAGGCTGGTGCTTTTAGTTGGACTCTGTTGGAACACTGGAGAACACCTCTGAACATTTCACCAGACTAACGGTGAGTCTTTATTTTTTATTTTTATTTTGCCTTTGTCCATTTCCATTTATCATCCTTTCCTTTCTCTTTTTTCATCTTTTGTTATTTTATTGGCACAACTTAAAAAAACTTATAGAGCATTCAATAAAAAGTCACAAAATACAAAAATAAAAATAGCTGGCTTATGATCTATGCTTTTTGTCATGAACAGTTGGAGAAGACACTTTGTGGGAATCATTGTGATTTTGATGCCAGTCAATATTGACTTAAGCACAACATCCTGCCATATTATGTCCATATAATACTGGATGTTGTGCTTAAGTCAATATACTGACTGCCACAAAGCTCTAAGCAGCATTTGGATAGAAATAAGGGATGTGGCTTTGAACTTGAACAGTTCCTCTTTTTTAGAATCAGTTGGTTGGTTCCTTTCCTTTTTTCCACAGAGTAGAACCATCAAAAACTGTTTTTTGATACAAATTATTAGACTGAATTTCTTTGAAACTTATTTTCTTATGAAGTCATTTTCTTTCTCAAATCGGACACATCCTGGAGTTTTAATTTCAAAGCCATCTTAATTATTCTTACAAAGGAGGACTTGAAACAATCAGGATCATTGTATTGTTCAGTAAGTATTGTTTTGCTCCTAATTCCATTGAGATCAGAATGCTCCTTTAAAAGATGCATGGTTGAGTCATAAATTCCATATACAAGTTCTACATGCTTATCATTCATAATAATAATAGCTACTGAATTCCCATAATTGTTCACATAATCCACTAAATCATTATGTGAGACATTATTGCAACAGAGGCAAATTAAGTCTTTGATCTTTGAAATACGTTTATCAAATGTCAGGTTTAGTCTTGTATTTTTATTTGTGTTTATTTTGTATGTAAAAATCATATGGTGTAGAATATGGTTTCACCGCAGGACAAGTGTACTGGTTACAGATTTTCTCAGATCTGGGTGTGCCTTTTTTTCTGTATACTGAGTCCTAGGAAATTAGATACGAGTGTGAGATCATCTCCCTTGTGTAATCGAAGTGCCCAGAAATGTCCTGAAATGCTTAACAGCTAAAGCCGTCAAATTCTCCTCTGCTTTGCTATAAATCTGGGGTTTAAATGCTGAATTATTCCCCAAAGAAGGGGAGCGAACAGCTCTCCAATTCACGACGACTGTGTGCTCATAATACTAATAATAAAGTGTGCCTGAAGCACAAAAAAACCTTTTAGCATGTTTGGCTCTAATTCTTATAGTAGACACCTGATCTCACTGATCTGCCTTTATTGTTGTATAATTTGCTTAGACTTAGCTGGTGGGGTGTAAGGTGGAACAGGACATGCCCGAACAAGACCAGAAATGTTTCTTTTTTCTTTTTTTTTTAAATGGCTCGGGCCCATGGGAAACATGTATAAATGTACAAACACTCTGGTATTTCTGCCCCTGTGGTCTGGCTGTCCAATCCATCTTAGGTTACTGTTAAGGTCCCATCCTGAGCAAACAAATATGACCCTTAGAAATGTCTGCATTGATTTTAGTATAGATTTTTATGTTGTGGCTTCCACTTTATGATATATATGCCTTGATATGTTACAGACAAGGGTAAGAAGGATAAGACGGTCTCTCTGCTTTGAACCACAATGAATCGGGTGGAAGAATGGGTTTTGGAGAACAAGGACAAGATCGAGAAAGGAGTGGAAATCATGGGGCAAAGCTGCGAGGTTTTAGCAGCCACCGTGGGACAGTTCCACCCCATCCTGGAGGCCGTGTTTTTGGCCTCGGCCGAGCTCCTCGGAAACCCAGAAGGCAAAGAGGCCAAGTTTCTTGCTGAGCAGTTTGAAAAGATCAACCAGAAACTTGAAGGTATTCAAGATGAAATCGACCAAATTGCTTTGGAGATGCAGCGGACGACCATGAATAAGCAGAACTTTGACCACGAGGCGAAGATAATCAGTCAGTATGAGAAGTTTCAAGACTTTGTCAATGCTAAGCCCAAGTTCAAGGAGAAAAAGAAGGAGAAGTTTATAACCCAGTATGAGAACACTGGTGGTGATCTGAACATTGATTCTTTGTACAATGCTGTAACTGGAGAGAATATCTCTGGAGATGCCATGTTGGACACGGTGGTGACCACAGAGCAAAGGAGCAGGAAGCCAGTGGAGGAGTTCTGTGCCAGACTGAAGAAGATATTTGTCATGGGAATTATAGCAGTCATGGGTCACGCCGCCCTGAAAGAGGGAGCAGTAGGCGAGGGCATGGTGAAGAAATGGCAGGATCGCATGGAAGACGTAGAGACACGCATGAAAGCGACGGTGGATGACTGCATTGAGAATTTCCCTCTGCAGGCCAAAACGGATGTGGAGCGTCAACTTCTGGAGCGACAAGCCAATGTTGACCCAGAATTCACAGGATTTATACTGGATATCCTTGCGAAGAAATATTACTGGGTTTTCTGGTCAGTTCGGGTCTTCAACCACAGCGGCATATTCTTCTGGAATTGGCTCGCTGGCAAAAAGTACCATGGAAGTGGTGGAGGTGGCAACTTTTTTGATCTTCTGACCCCAAACAACATCAGAATCGTGGTGTCTTTCAGTGCAGACCCAAAACCGATTAACAAGAGCCAGATTGTAGATCAGATAGAGATGCAAAAGTTGAAGGGGAACATGCAGTCTGTGGCTCAGACACTGTGGAAGTTGCTTCCCAACACTGTGGTCCATGCCATTAGCTGCTATAAGAAAGTAGAAGAGAAAAACAACTTCCAGCCAGAATGTTTCTACTTTGGGAGGCACAAAAGGGCATACCTGTGCATTCATTCTGAATAGACATGTGAAAAATTGAATTGGGGATCAGTCTTCTACGTATATACTTCTGGTTTAGAAATTCTGATTGTATTAAATAGTCGAGCATTATAAAGCAAACGATGACTGAATTGTTACTGCGGACCTACAATGAAAAAGTATATTAATGCTGGTTCACTTTATTTTCGCATGTCAGTGCATAAAAGGACCATAAAGATAAATATATGCGTGTGTGACCAAACATAAATGTGGACATTTCAGATAGAAGCTGTTGTTTTGTAGTTTCAAATACATTTGAAAGAGCGGTTGAGTGGAAAAAACTTCAACGATCAACAGACTCATTGGGGTTTCATTGTTAGTCGTAGTGTTTACAGCATTCCATTTAAACTTTAGATTGTAGTAAAAGTCATTACTGGAAAAATGTTATGATGAGCATTCAGTTAACTAGCTATATATACACTCTGTAATCCAGGAATCATGTCCGTTTCTTGTTTATGATGGTATCTAATCAGAAATAAAACAACTACGATCTAGAAATTTAGAAAGCTATCCAAATGGGTTTAAAATATAGACCTTATTATACCTTACAGACATTGTACTTTTTTTAAATAAACTTACTGTATGTCAATCTGTCACAGCTTTGTTTTCATTTGCAAGGTTAATATAAGGTTCATATTTTAAAAGTAATGTATAAGAGACATAAAAGAATTTTAAATGA
Source organism: Sinocyclocheilus rhinocerous (assembly GCF_001515625.1). Taxonomy (NCBI): domain Eukaryota; kingdom Metazoa; phylum Chordata; class Actinopteri; order Cypriniformes; family Cyprinidae; genus Sinocyclocheilus; species Sinocyclocheilus rhinocerous. The sequence goes on along the minus strand of NW_015661874.1, from coordinate 884,401 downwards.
TTTCCCCTTACAAAACTTACTATGGTAAACATATTATATATAATAAAAGGACAACACTTGAATTATTGAACTACAATATGGTATTGTTGTGAAAACTATGGTCACTGTGGTACATTCTAACTGGTAAATGACTATACTTCAGTCAATTTCTTACAATAGTAACAAAAGATGTACTATGGTAATTTAGTGTAAACCATGGTACATTTTGTACTTTTTATACTTAAATATTTCTTTTACACCAGACACGTAAACCATACATCATATTTTGTTGGAAACTATGTTACAATGGTAAATTTTGTAATGGATAAAGGACAATACTTGAAATTCCTTTAGAGTGTAGTTGAAGGGTGTGCCACGCGCTTAGAGAAGAACCAGCGCATGATCAGACGCTGAGCGAGACAGATCAGCGTGAACTTTTGCTTTATTTTATTCAAAGCCATTTGTGATCGATTGGAAGGTGAGTTTTGGTTCATAACAGAACTAATGTGTTCTCTCGTCTAAACGTCAGTATCGTGACGATTTCGTTGGTCTGGGCGCTGTACTTTCAGTTTTTACTCATGAAAAGTTTTTGGGCGTTTCTCTTCACAGTCTGCTGCTGTCCGCCTGTTACATTTTCTCCAGCTCGCTACGTCGATGTGTTTTAAACACGAGTGAGTTGCATAACTGAATTCACTTAAAATTCAGTTATAAAATAAAATGAACTTCTCTGTAATTTAATCGCATTTGTTACCGTTCTGAAGAACTCTGGGTGTTTGTTTGACTCTTATCGGTGGGTTGCAGTCTAAACCAGGAAGTGTTCATGTCTACAGGCATTGTATTAGCTTTTCCAGCCTGATAGGTGAACTAAATCCTATCTGAAGTAACATTTATTCGCTATCCTTTCTTTTCTTAAGTGTCAGTGGACATTTTGGTATGAACTAATCTGTATCCTGAGAAAAACAAGGAGTGATTAACCTACCTTTGCGTCAGCGGGGGTGCAGGTAGAGTCAGTCGGTCGTTATCGCAAAATAAACCGCGAAAGGGGTCTCGTGTCTCTGAAGCCGTTTATTTTGCGAAAATTACGAACTGACATTACGCTGTTCCACGTATTATACCCCGACTGCTTAACAAACAAACATAGAAATAACAATATATATATATATATATATACACACACACATTAAGTATTACATGTGAAATATTATTCAGCTGAAATTATTTGCAACAACCGCGAAGGGCACAACGTTTTCTGGACGAACGGTCAGTTGCCCTGGACAACGGTTATATTTGACAGCCGGCCTGCGATTAACCAATCAGAATCAAGTATTTGAGACAGCGTTAATGTAGTTAAATTACAGGCCTGAGATCATGAATTTATTCCAGTTTTATCTGAAATCTTTGAATATTTTGTCTCATAAACAGATATTTACTTGTAACATATTTTCAGCTACATTAACTACATCTAAAATTGTAACCAAATAATTTGATCATATGTTAGATTGTAACCCATATAGGAGATCTGACTTTTTTAATATGCGTGTTATGAATTCAGTTGAGGCTATTAGTTAAGGGGCCCACTTAGTGTATTTTGTATGATCCATGCTGCCAACAGATCTTTACAATGGTCAGCATTTCAAATATGCATACAGGTCTATTTTGGTTGAGTGGTAAACACTGCGACATTACTGAGATTATATCTTGTAAACGCTGGAATTTTGTAGCTGCTGCCCAGTGAAAAAGAGCATAATGCGGATGTCTGGAGAGAAGCTGACATGGTGTTTTCCTTGTCTTGTTTCGATGGTTACTGAGGTGCTTTGGAAAAAAAGGTTCTTGCTCAGCTAGTTGAACTAGCCTGCTAATCATTTCCACACCTGTGTTGGCAGCAGCCAGAAACGTTAATGGAAAATCATCAGTTTTGGTGAATGCTATCATAATCGTACTGTTGTATTGTATATAAATGCGCGTTAAATATCGCATGCGATTAATCGTGCAGCCCTAATTGTAAACATATATTCATACATCTTATGAAAGAGAATATGATCTTATTTGGTTTATTTAACATTACGCTACCATTCAAAAATTTGCATACACCTACTCCAAACTTTATCACTTTTTCCACATTTTCAAATAATGTGAAAGGCATTAAAATTATTAATTTATTTTGTTTTGAAAAAACTATTTGTATATAGAAACTATTTAGATTTAAGCGCAAACCTTTAGATCACAAGACATTTAGTCAGTCAAGTATGTCCAAACTTTGGACTGGTAGTGCATATGATCTACTAGGAAGTTTAAAAATGACCTAACACACTACTTTGTTCTCTTAACAAAAAAGCAAAGCTTTGTATTGACCTACTCTGTGTTGCATCATTAACATTTGGAAAAGGGGAAATCCATTTGAACTGTTTCCAACTGAAACAACTGTCCTCTGTATTATTACGTATAGCATACTGTGTCACTAAGTGTTTAAACATTATTTGACCATTCTTTTAGTGCATGTTTGAATTGAATGAATGCATCTGGCCCATTTCTTTCATGAATGTGTAGGTGTGGTTGTCAGTGAGAGCACGCATCTGTTAGCATGTGTGCATACACCTGATGTGTATTGTTGCTGCTTTTATGGTTTGTATAACACATTTCTCATTTCCCTTATCTTTTTACAGCAAGCCCACCCTGACTCACACTGACCACTCAAAGGTTGAGAGGAAACGAGGACTGACACATGTAAGTTTCTTTCCGTATACCACTCTCAGAAGACAAAGGCCTCGCTTACTAAAGCTGACTTAGTCTTTCAGTTAAGAAAATAACATGTTTTCTCTGTTTTTACAAAATAAAAAATGTTGAAATGCACTAACTGGCTAACATTTGGTATTACCACATGTAAAAGCCTCCTTTAAATATGGGTGTGGTTTTGAATATTTCGTAGTAAATCACCCGCAATATGGCCTTGAAGCCCTATACAACTTGTTAGATTGCACAAGCAAATTAGTAGCCTCAGTAAATCAGAGCCTTAAAGGAATAGTAAAAAAAAAAATCAAAAGAGGACACGACTAGAAATCAGTGGTTAAGTTGTATTTACAACACTGTTCCAGAACAGTTCAACCCAAATATTCAGATGTGTGCAGTGCATTTTATGGAGGACTGTTTCCTGGGAGAGTAGACTACAATGCCGGCTGTTCTGACTCACAGACTGTAAGTAAGTTTTAATTTAAAGGATTTGCCACTGATGATTCTAACGTTTGAGTTTTGAGCAGTGTAGAGTAGTGCTTGTTGTTTGTAATTTCTCAGATCACGAATGCAGACATGTTTTTATGTTTACACGGCGCGATGCAACGCAACGTGTAAAAAGACAGTATAAGTCATTATAATCCGTAATTATGTCCCCACTGGATGCAACAAATGCCTCGTTTATAATGGGTTTTAATGTTTTTGTCTCGTTGCTCCGGCCGGGACACGGCATCACAATATGGTAAGGGGCGTAACATTTCCGTCACACGCTTGAGGTATTCGGCCAATCACAACGCACTGGATAGCTGGCCAATCACAGCACACCTCGCTTTTCAGACCGATGAGCTTTGTAAAAATCGACGAAAGGCGGGGCATAGAGGAGAAACAATAATGTATAGTATGTGGAAAATAATGTGTTTTTTGAACCTTAAACCGCATAAACACATTTCATTACACCAAATACACAAAATAATGTTCTTTTTAGCAGCATCATATGACCCCTTTAACATGCTGAAATTACAATCATGGTGTTTCAAGTATTATTTCTTGTAATTTCTTATGTAATGATCTCATTTTAAACAGAGACATTTTTGCTGTTGAAACTGAAAGATGGCCGAGCAGCTGCAGGAACTTGTTGCACAGAAGAAGGATGTTGTCGAAACAGTCATGGAAGTGTTTGAGCAGGGCGCAGAAGTGGTGGCCAGCATTGCTGGAGATCTGTTCCCCGTGTTCTCCATCGCAGCTCCGATCGTGAAGCTGGCACTGGATAACGTGGAAAGCAAAGAGGCCGAGTACATGAAGGAGCAGTTCCAGAAAGTGCGAGATCGCCTGGAAGTCGTTTCTGAAGAAGTCCAGCAGATAAACCAGGAGATCAAGAAGAGCGGCGTAGATGCCACCTATTTCTCCGTGGAGGAGAACCTGACCAACCAATTCCGCAAATTCATGGACGTCCTGAATGCGAAACCTAAATTCAGAGAGGTCAGAAAGAAAACGTTCCTGGAGCACTTCAACAGGGCAGGGGGTGATAAAAACCTGCACACTCTTTACAACGCTGTAACCGGAGATAACTTCTCAGGACAGTCTGTGCTGGAAATCACTCTGAATTACGAGCAGAAGAGCCGCAGGGCGGTGGAGGAGTTTTGCGCTACCCTCAAAAAGTTGTTCTGCGTCGGTTTGATCGCCTTACTGGGACACTCAGCATTGAAAGGCAATGACGATGAGGAGAAGCTGCTTCAAGATTGGAGCGAGAAGATGAAAGTGGTGCAGAATAAAATGAACATCGTGATTGAAGACTGCATCAACAGCTTTCCGACGCAGGCCGAGCTGGACGCCAAACGCATAGTGAGAGACCAAAGCGACAAAAGCAATCAGCAACTGGCTGACTTGCTGGTAGAGCACCTGAAAAAGAAGTACGACTGGGTTTGCTGGTCAGTCCGCGTCTTTAACTCCCCCACCGGCCTGTTCACCAACAAGAAAGACTTCCACGGTTTGACGGGAAAGAGTCGCTTTCAGGTGCCATCGTCAGATGACAAGCTAAACGTTGTGGTCTCCTTCAGCGCCTCGCCGGAACCTGTCGATAAAGCCCGGATACAGAGCCTGATTTCGGAGCAGAAGAAGGTCACAATGACGCCGTTGGCTGAACAGCTTTTTGAGACAATCCCTGTCTGTGTGGTTCACACAATCAAGACCTCATGCAAAAATCTGGGCTTCTCCAGCAGCTTCTCTGACGAGCTGCACTTCTTTGAGGAGTTCAAGAACTTCCATGTCTTTCTTCATTCTGCTTAAACAAGGAGGAGACTACTTAACCTCTGTTAGGTTATGACTTATCTAGGGATGTAACGGTATGAAAATTTCTTGTCACGATTATAGTGACCAAAATTATAGCAATGTCAAAATGATCATTGATTAATAAATGATTATATGTATTTTATCTGGTCCATAAATAATTCTAAATAACTTATCTGAATTGTTTAAATGTGTAGAATCCACATAAGCTTGTTTTTCCATCAACCGGTCAAAATTTACAGCAGGGCATGCAAATTTGGTCAATTTTTGGCCAGACAGAAACCGCACACAGGCTGAAAGTAAATATAAGTCTCTGTAAATCCACTCGCTGACAGCAGGTGGCGTTCATGGAAAAGCTGAATTAGAGCTGTTTCCCATAACCTCGAGATGGTCCCCACTGCAGAACACAAGATCCAGGGGGCGAGGTTGGATCCAGATCCAACTCCTCCCATCTTACATAAACCTAAACCTACCCATCTCCACCCCCTGATCCCTAAACCCACCCATCTCCACCCCTAAACCTACCATCTCCACCCCCTACATGTGGATCCAACCCTGCCCCCTGGATCTTTGTTCTGCAGTGAGGGGCTGGTAACCTCCGTGGACAAAGCTGTATTGCGATTAAGAACACTTCCTTTAGGAATTACATGGAGCGAAGATGAAAACAAAATGCCATCGAATCGTTTCTGAAGACAGTCAGAACCTTCAGAGGTACATTCATATAATTAATTCATTCATATATTCATTTGTATAATTCCCTTAGCACTCTTTTAAAACCTCCCAGCTTTTCCGCCCAGTTTCACTCAAAACGAAACTACTCTGCTGTGCTGTGCTGTGCTGTGCGCACGTGAGACTGTTACTTAAAACTGTGCTTTATGCTGGACAGTATTTATTTATCGCGAGTTGTTCAAATCGCAGTAATCTAATACGGTTTTAATGATAATTAAAATATGAAATGGTAATACTAACCGTGGGGAATTTTATCATGATTTATCGTCAAACCGGTAATCGTTACATCCCTACTTATGACCATAATTAACTATTGTACTCTACACTTTTCTTTCTTTTTCATCTTTTTTTCCTAGTAATACCTTTATCTCTGCTTGTTTTAAAGCTGTAAAAGAACACTTTAATATATCAAATTTGTGTTTTTAATATACCAAGTGTTTTTTACTCTCTTATTAGTGTATTTAGTAGGTGATGGTAGTGTTTTAGGGAGTAGGCTGGTAATACAGGTAGTCTCAGGCGGCTCGCCAACAGACCGTCCACGTATGCAAGATGTTTGCACAGTTGTGTTTAAAAGTTATGAACACTTGCGAGGAAGAACTAATTGCTAGATTTGACAAAGTTTTCCAGGCTTTTAACTTCAAGTCTTTGACGGAAACACTTCTAGATATTTAGATATTCTCAAGCAAACTGAATATTCATTTTCTTTTTTATATTTTAAGTAGTGCTGTCAAACGATTAATTGCGAGTAGAAATAGATTTACTGTGAGACACCCATCAAACCCTGTAATTATGCACAGGAGCCACAAACGGATCTATTATTATCTCAGGATTTGTCCCACCCTATGACAGTGGTCAAAAACAAACCTAGAATAGAAAACAAAAATGCCAACGATTCATATTTAACCGCAACGACAACAACATTACAGTATAAATGAACACCAGAGATTCATATTAAAACACTGCTACACTGTAAAAAAAAATCTGTAAAAACAGGGCAAAATGTACTGTATTAATATGAAGGAATTCATTTTTTAATGGATTTTGTAATTTTAAAATAAAAAATTTACCGTTTAGCAAAATTCTTTCCTCTAGAAATGTTCCCAACTAATCACAAAGCAAGTGCATTTTGCTCAACCTCAGGAGCATAAACTTAGCCTACTTGTAAATAGCTTAAGAGATTATTTTAATCAGACCAAAATGACTTTTCCATGAATATGATTTGGCCGCAGTGCCTCACATTGAGTCCGGCCCCATCAGGTGACCTCAGGAATGAGGTTTCGCATAAGATGCAAAAATACATTCTGCAGCCATTTATTCTCTCAATGTTACCTTGGTTCTTCCTTAATGCAGTCTCCATTGAAATAATTTCATTTTGGGCCAATTTCAGCCTGAAAAAGATCCAATAAATGTTTATTAGGCGAGTGGTTCCAATAACGCACAAGCTCACCCAACCTGATTGGATGCTGATGTGGAAAATCCTCAGTTTCCTGAGGTTCTTCCTGGTCTAACAAGCTGAATACAAAAAGGATAAATGTCTACATAAAGAGTAAACTTGGTTTTTCTTGAGAGGAACCCATGGCTCTTGGTCAGAAGATCTGGAAATGACTGAACTCAATAGGTAATATAGCATATGCATGACAATAAGCAAACAGATTTGGCATTTAATTTAAAAGGAAGTCAATAATGACTAAGCAGTGTCAGTGGTTTTCATTCATTTTACCCTGGAATATCAAATTTACTGTCAGTAGGCCCATAGTCAATAACTAATGCATCAAACACACTCTTAAAGGAATAGTTCACCCAAAATGAAAATGCTGGCATTATTTACACACTCTCATTTCATTTCCAAACTGAACATTTTATAGGTTTTTCATGCCACAAAATTATAAAAAGTGCTGGGAACCAAAACATCCAGATACAAGTCTATATATAATTTTTCCCTCAAAGGTCATATTTTTCACGAGCACCATTGTGATGTTTAAAAAATATAGTATGTTAACTCTGTAAATTCATATTTACTTATTTTTATACTATCTAAACATGCACTTACCTTCGAAACTCACAGCCCTTTTAACTGTAATTCAATCATGACAACTCCCTGAACATTTTAGCATGGTGATGGATATGACAATGTATTTGGTCTTGGCGGAACAGATCTGCTACACCGCTGCTGAATTGCTGCTGCTGTTGGTTATTGCTGTAGTTGTAGATTATTGCTGCTGCTGCAAGCAAGTACAGGAACTTGCTACTGCCAATGCATATGGCGATACGGTGCCATGAGTATTTAAGACATGCTGCTGCTGCACAAATAGCATATAAAATAACCCCGTAGCAGATCTATACAGGTGGAGCTGGGGAAGGTGAAGGGTTTCAGAGAAACTCTGAAAGCGCGCTGCAGGAATCTCAAGTGAATGCTAGCCAGCCATATAAATGCAAGGCAGTAAGCTCATTGGCTGCATATGCAGCATGAACCAATCAGCTTGTGCCAAGTCGTTTAACTCTCTGAATATCATCAGTTACGTTAACACCCCGTCAGAATGCGCCATCTAGAGGTTCATGACTGAACTATATATTTATGTTATTCTGTGTTTATAATTGCCATCTTTCTTAGTACTGACGCTTCTGGCACCAATGCCAGAAGCTGATTCTGATTAACTGAAAGGAAAATGACCAATTAAAACAAAAAGAAAAACAATTTGTTTCTTGATGCAAAACTATAACAACTTAAAATCCATCTGGACTGTATAAATAAGATCACAGAATACACAAACAAGAAACTATGTCACAGCGAGGATAAATGCCTTTGTATGCATATGAAAATACTATAATACTATAATTTGCTGACGATTTCAGCTGCTTTAAATGACTGAATCTCCTGCAAGGAACAAAAGTGGCTCAGCATCACTGTAATCCCACTGAAGCTCGAGCGCAGACGTACCTGCGGTAAATTAAATCTAAAAACAGCTACCTTGATATGTTTTTTCCTGATCAAGACAACTGAGTTCCCAGTAACAGTAACTAATGAGTGCAGGAGGAAGCGCAGGTAAATGAGCTAGTTTACAGTTTCATGCCTCTTGTATCGTGTCACAAAAATAATTTAAACTCAGATCAATATTTTTTTGTCTTTAATAAGTCTTGAAATAAGAAGGACAGTGAGACGGTAATTACAGCAAAAGAATTGTCAGTTTATTTTGTGATGCTATATATAAGGTGCTGTGATTTTACAATCAAAATGTATTTATTTTGACATATTAATCTTGTCAGTGTCAAAAGTGGTAGCAAACGTTGTTAAACGTAAGCATCAAAGAATGATTAACTATACACATGGTAACACCACAGAAAACTAGACAGAAAGAGAAAAAATGACGACATATTTGGATAATTAGATCTTATATGTTGTGAAATAGCTTTTTAATTTCAATATTTAGAGTTTCGAGTGCTAATGGTGGAATTTCTTCCTACTTTTGATAACGTTGTTTAACACACAATTCTGTATCATATTGTAGCCTTGGCAAAGTTATGTATCTTTCAAAGGCAAATGATTTGCATAAAACTTAAGCATCTTAACACCACCTGTTGGTGAAATCGTGCAAACAGCCACAAAAAGATACTACTGAAGTCATTGTTGTTCTGAAATGTTTTACTTTACGTAAGCAAAAGATTTTCAATATCCTTGAAAATGAGAAATGATTGAGATATTTCACTACATTCAGGCGCAGTACTATAAAGGCAGATTTTGAATTGTAGAACTGTGTTCTTAGAATGCACTTTTCTCAAAGGAATAGTTCACAAAAAAAATTGATCACCCAAAGGCCATTCAAGATGTAGATGAGTTTGTTTCTTCCTGGGAACAGATTAGGTGAAATTTAGCATAAGTTGTATTTAGGCCAGAAGCAATGGTTTAAAGTTAAAATGCCTTAATGGTGGATTTGTTTCTCACAAACACACAGCTTTTCCCTTCACAATACGTTAACAGATGGACTGGAGTCGTGTGGATCACTTGTGGATTATTGTGATAATTTTATCAGCTGTTTGGACTCTCATTCTGACGGCACCCATTCACTGCAGAGGATCCATTGGTGAGCAAGTGATGGAATGCTAAATTTCTATAATGCTGAAAAATCTGTTTTGATCAAGAAACAAACTCATCTACACCTTGGATAGCCTGAGGGTGAGTAAATGTTTCATTTCTGGGTGAACTATTGCTTTAAATGTCAGATTGGGGTGAAAACCTGCTCCATCTAAGGTCAGTTTTGAACAGTTTTGAGACAAATAATATATGAAAAGGAATGATGCCAAAGTGCTCAAGACACTAATTTCAAAAATCAGCTCCTCATTTTCTAGCAGTAACCAAATGTTTAAGGAAAACAGCTGATAAGAATAAACATAGGAGATCATCTCACTACTATATTGAGAGGTGTTGTATGTACTGTATATATTTGTTGCTTTATATCTTGTTTCTTTAACATGCAGCACCAGCAGTGGCGTCTTCCAGGAGCGGCTTGTGAAGTTCTGGATCCTCCACCGACTGCAAAACCACAAACAATCATGAACACACAGAGCAGCTCTCTGAAACTCTCACGATCAGTGGATCTGACTGATTGATTGTTGTAATAGTGCTGCTGATTCAGTACCTTTGCATCTTCATCCTTCTTGCACAAAGCTTTTCCAGTCAAAACACAGAAACTGATGGTCACACAGAGCTGAAGGACAGACAGCACTATCATCATGATATCGAGTCCTCCGAGCATCATCTAGAGGTGGGTAAAGATCAGAGTGTCATTTGAGGAAAGTAATGGTCAATAAGGTCTATAAGAAATACAGTACGAACATCAGCTCTAATCCAATCTGAAATAATATAATTCAAGAACCCTCCCTGTTTTTGATCCAGAGTAATACTGCTCTGATTGAATTATAAATTATACAATCCTATAGTTACATATTTTTTAAATATTACCTCCTTACCCACTTGAAGTATAACGTAATACTTTTACAAAAGATTTGATTCATTTAGTAACTTTAAATTACCAATATCTTGTGAAACCACACACTAAAATAGCTTCCCCAACTTTGGTCTTTTGATCTTACACAATCTAATAAATAAAACAAATCAAACCATTACATTATTGAGATGCTTGTACTGCACACAGATCTCGGTGTTCCTCATCTGTTCAGGGGAAGGCGTTACAGCATAGCTGTTAGACGAGTAATAATTAGTGTCACAGTATTGACCACTTCCAGTTGCCAGGTCCACTGAATACAGCACAACAGCTGTGATAGCTAGTGCAGCACTGACTACATTCAGAACCACTGTGATGACCAGCTGTAAAACACACACACAATATAAACTGGTGATGCTCAACATAACTTCCACAAACACTGATAAAGTGTATGATACGTACCAGAAAAGGACTGGGAAACTTAGCTGCAAGAACAGTCACGATTCCAACTACAAGGACCTAAAAAGAAAACAATTAAAAACCTCTGTGCGTCCAAACATAGTCACTGAAATGAAAAGTGTAAATTAGGTTTTGTGACCCATCTTTATTTTATCCTAAACAAAACCATCAAAATGCATCACATCTGTCATTGATGGCATAAAACACTAGCAAATCAAATTCTATGAAATTACATGAATAAAAAGTCCGACCTGCCCCCCAAAAAGTAAAAGCAATATATGAGTCAATAGCAGAACACTAATTTATTAAATTTAAGGGGGTCTGAATACTTTCCGTACCCACTGTATGTTCTTTATAAATAAAAGAAAATGCAATTCAAACAATGACTTGAATATGCTTTTAAAATGTATTTTGATGCTTTTGTGCCACTTGCTCAGGTGGTGTAAATAAAGAAAAAAACATATTATTTAAAACTTATCAAACCATTAATAAAATGTTACTATTTCTTAATATAGTTATTTTTAAAAAGTTATGACTTTCAAATTTAGCAAAAAATAAATAAATTGTTACTACGTGTGTGTATTTCCCTCTCTTTTTTGAAAATGATTAAGATACGTACACTCACATGTAAAGAAAGTATTTTAGACATTTTTTTCAAAAACATGACACTTCAAAAGTATTTGCACATGCATTTTACAGTATATTTCTCTCTTCTCATCCTCTCAAACATATTTGTAACAGACAGATTTAATTTGAATAAGATTTAATAAGACTCACTCATTACACATGTAATGGTTTAGAAACATAAGAATAAGCAGAATAAGACAAATTCTTACCACACCACCGATCCAGAAAGCAACTCCAAAATCTGCAAGGTTGCCCCTTATCCAAGGGCTGTTAAGCAAAATCCCAAACACAATATTGATGACGCCAACTATTATCTGCATAGTCTATGGATAAAAAAAATAAAAATAAGTTATTTGTTCATACACCTCAAAAATGAAAAATCAACTTAAAATGTCAGAAGTCTTCTAATGAAAGTATAAAAAAAAAAACAGTTGTTTAATTCACCCCAAGAGCAGTGTGGATGTTCATCAGCTTCCCTTTCATATTCTGAGACACAGAACAGACTGGACTGCAGCACAGAAAACCCAGAATCTGACACAGTACGGGCCATTTGCTCTTCGGGTTTGAGGCGATGGTGATGACCGTCAAACCTTGAGACACTGTCAGAGACATGCTGCAGACTTCAGCCTTCCAACAGGTGATAAAGGTCAAACGTCCTGTGTAAAGACAAGCAAATTACCATTCATCACATTTGTAAACACATCAAGACATTAAATCAAGCTTTAGAGGAGAAACAAACAAAGCCAAAAAAGCCTTGACACTGCTATTGCCAAGGTCAAAAAAGACACAGTTCAGTTAACAAATT
>NW_015661874.1:867403-871421 GCF_001515625.1 Sinocyclocheilus rhinocerous | reverse complement strand
ATAATTTTTTTTTTTTATAATTTATTTTTATTTTTTTAACTATATTCAGTTCCAACATTAAAAGCACATGTGACAACCTGTTAGAGACGAGAAGAGTTTGGGTAATTATACTTTTGAATTCAAATGGGACAACTTGGCCCAATCTTAATAGAAATCCTTCCCAAATATTCTAGAATAAATTTGACTATTGACAGGGTATTGATGGCGGAAGTTTTCCTTTCGACCAAAATAAAAAGAAAACTGTAACGTTATACACATCTACCAGTGACGCCGAATTTACACTTTTGCAATATTACATATTTCAGAAGGCTTTTAAGAAACAACTCAGACTTACCCTGTGACTAACAGTCCAGAGTTCAGTCAGATTTCAGGAAAATGTCAAACTTTAGGAGCAGAAAAGAACGATAATTGATAAGCCCCAAAACAGCGACGTCAGTTAATGAATCGTTCGTTTGATTCGGATATTTTCAAAGAATCTTCTGATCCAGTTCACAAAACAGAATGCAGCCAAAGATTCATTCACGAATCAGACTGAATCGGTTCGAGCTGTTCTCTCAACAGGGACTCACTGAACCATAAACCGTCTCCTTCAGACAGTCTGCCTAATAAGTAAAGAACGATTCCTGCATATTATTTTAACAGATAAATAAACCTTTTTTAGCATAGTGAATACAAATTATATTTATGTTCTTATGCAATGCAGCAGGATGTCACGGACATTGTGTAATTGAATCGATTCTGTGAACCGGTTCTTTAAAATGAACTGTTCAAAAGGAATGAGCCTACTTCTCGTTTTCCCGTCATAAGGCGGAGCTGTTTTCCTGACACTGTTATTAAACAGATATCCTTCTTGCTTATACTGAACTCAGGTGTTCTAATCTACAGTAACATTAAAAGCACAATATCGGTAACAACAAACATAAAACCTGAAAATAATATTAAAAAAACTTATAGCACATAATGTTTTAGGCTATATGAATTTCAGAATCAGAATCAGAATGAGCTTTATTGCCAGGTATGTTTACACATACGAGGAATTTGTTTTCGTGACAGAAGCTTCCACAGTGTAACAGAATGACAGTGTTAACCTCCTGACTGTAAGCAGACTCGTCACCGTCCTGAATGAGGCCGATGAGTGTGGTGTCGTCTGCAAACTTCAGGAGCTTGACAGAGGGGTCTTTAGATGTGCAGTCGTTGGTGTAGAGGGAGAAGAGCAGTGGGGAGAGGACGCAGCCCTGAGGAGCTCCAGTGCTGATTATACGGGTGCTGAATGTGTATTTTCCCAGCCTCCCTAGCTGCTGTCTGTCTGTCAGGAAGCTGTTGATCCACTGACAGACGGAGGTGGGCACGGAGAGCTGAGTTAGTTTGGGCAGGAGGAGGTTTTGGATGATGGTGTTAAAGGCCGAGCTGAAGTCCATGAACAGGATCCTCACATAAGTCCCTTGTCTGTCTAGATGTTGCAGAACATAATGCAGTCCCATGTTGACTGCATCGTCCACAGACCTGTTTGCTCGGTAGGCAAACTGAAGAGGATCCAGTAAGGGTCCAGTAATGTCCTTCAGGTGGGCCAGCACCAGTTTTTCAAAAGACTTCATGACCACAGACGTTAGAGCCACAGGCCTGTAGTCATTAAGTCCTGTAATTTTGGATTTTCAAAGGACCTTTAGACACCCACTTACCTTTACCTGCCTTTGAACACTTTAGTTCAAGCTTCTGTGTGGCAGCCTTGGCACTTTAATTTATAAAGCAATTTAATTTATTAAGCATTTATCTGATGGCTCTGTTCTGCTTTTACACTTTGGACAGCAGCTGACTTGTATGTGATACATGCCACCTGGTGGTAAAATCATGCAAACCTCTTCAGACATAATTTATAGCCTTTTCATTTATTTATTTATTTATTTTTAGATTGGTGTTTATCCTAATTTAGGTTAAAATCAGAAGTTCGTTGATTTTCATGTCCCTAAAAAAATAGTCAATGGGGAACATCAACTGTTTGATTACCAGCATTCTTCAAAATATCTTCTTTTATGTTCAACATAAGAAAGAAACTCATACAAGTTTGGTACGACATGAGGGTGAGTAAATTATGACAAAATGTTAATTTTTGGGTGAACTATCCCTTTAAATCTATAAATGCAAACTACCAGATTTCACATTATTTTTAACATTGAAAATACACACATTCAAATTATCCTATCAAATCACATAAACAAGCAAATAAATAAATAAATAAATAAACCCAGTAGGCAGATAGATAGATAGATAGATAGATAGATAGATAGATAGACACACATTCAAATTATCCTATCAAATCACATAAACAAGCAAATAAATAAATAAATAAATAAACCCAGTAGGCAGATAGATAGATAGATAGATAGATAGATAGATAGATAGATATTAAAATTAAAATAGATAGACTGACTAAATCATATGTGTGCCAGTGTCCCCTTTTGACCAGAGCATGTAACTTCAATGAGCTTTCTGCCTGTTCTATGGCTATGTTGACTGCCATTTACGGCCTGATCTTGCTGTGATGCATGCTTGTTTTACCCGAACGTCTTTGGAATCCTCAGGCTTACTGTGACTGTGCATTTTTCCACCTTGAATTCCTCCACGACAGATGACAGAGGGAGCTGCAGCTGTCCTGATCGGATATAGAGACCCACCGAAGAGAAGCTTAGGGGAATCCCCAACCACCTCAGCAAGTGCTTGTTGATTTTCTCTCAATGCCTTCTACAGCTGTTAAGGGGAACTCATAGACTTTAAGGGAGCCAAATAAGCCTGGGCAGAAGGCCATGCTGGTACAGCCAGTAGGCATATTTGAATTTTCCGGGGAGTCCAGGCCTATCGATCTTCTTCAACCATTCTTCGGCTTGCTTCATTGGCACCATCTTTCAGCGATGCTTTGAACCACTTTCCCAAGCACTTTATAGGGCTGTCCTCAATGGATGGAATGACCTCGCCTCGAATTTAGAGGAACAACTAGTCAGCAACACTGTTAATACCCAAACCCTGTCAACAGCAAGTCTTGTCTGGTATCCAAAAATACCCAAAACGGGTGTTTAACAGTCTTCTGTCAGTCAAGAAGTTGACAGAGGAAAGCCAGAGAAGAGCAGAAGCAGGAGACAAAGTGATGATGGTAAAAAGTAACAGAGTTTATTGAACAATCTTAGTTGCATATGTCTCAATGTTCAAACTTCGTCTGACCAGCACAAATTCAACATGTACTGTTATACCAAAACTGCTTCACAGCAACATCCCATACACCTTGGGTTTCCATAAACATTCCCTCTTATCTATCTCTTATTCATACAGACAAAACAATTCATGAAACCCCACAAGCATGAGATTGAACAACAATGAAAATGCATAAGCTGGGGAAAATTAATAAGAAATATAAAATATAGAAACATAATAAATGAATAAACATAAAAAATGAATAAACAATAAAACTACTTAATATAATGATAAATGATAGAAATAATCAAATAATAAAAATAATCAAATAATAACTCATATGAATGACTAATGATTATAAAATGATTTTATGAATAAATGATTATACATGAATTAAAAACATGAAAACAAAAACACAACACACACAATTTGCATGTGAGGATCTAAGGATCCTTCAATATGTAATTATGTGTGTAAGCAAAGACTTTAGATATACCAAGATGGCACACTTTTATAGCAATATGGGAGAAAGTACAAAGCAAATATGGCAAAAGAATTCCCGCCTTCTGAACAAAACAGCCAATCGCCAAATGGTAAAGTCATGGCGTCACCGCAGCTGCGCATTTGGCTGAACCAACCTGAAATATAAGATGTTGTAATGCCATTTAAGCATAACCAACAACAATTTTGGGACAGTTCATGTCAGATTTTGTTGCTGAAATATGTTAACTAAATACGAGTGTGACCAGCTGTTTTTGAGATTTTAGGATTTCCTCATTCAGGTAGATGGGACTTGGTCTTGAATGCCTGAAATAGCTACCTGGAGGTATATATA
>NW_015661874.1:848448-866035 GCF_001515625.1 Sinocyclocheilus rhinocerous | reverse complement strand
TTGAATCGCCATTGGCTAGTACATTTTTTTGTTTACTCGCCAGACTGAAATACTTATATATACAGTATCTCACAGAAGTGAGTTCACCCCTCACATTTTTGTAAATATTTTATTATATCTTTTCATGTGACAACACATAAAGAAATGACACTTTGCTACAATGTACAGTAGTGAGTGTACAGCTTGTATAACAGTGTAAATTTGCTGTCCCCTCAGAATAACTCAACACACAGCCATTAATGTCTAAACCGCTGGCCACAAAAGTGAGTACACCCCTAAGTGAAAATGTCCAAATTGGGCCCAAAGTGTCAATATTTTGTGTGGCCACCATTATTTTCCAGCACTGCCTTAACCTTAATATTGGGCATGAAGTTCACCAGAGCTTCACAGGTTGCCACTGGAGTCCTCTTCCACTCCTCCATGCTTGACATGCTCCTGTCTCATCATCTCCACAGGCCTCTTCCTTTGTGGCTGCTGGTGTTGTTCTGGACCACCATGTCAACAATGCTCTTGTTCCATTCAAAATAAACTTGATTGTCCACCTGAATGTTCTCAAACTTCAATTCTGAAAAATATTTGGACATTTACATGTAAAGAACGGACTATCAACAAAAATCTGCACTATCAACAATCGTAGCACAATATTTATAAATATAGAGGTGTATCGACAAACTCTTTAGATGTGTTTCCCAGCTTCTCTAAAGGAGAGGCCTTGATTTCTTACATGGTCAGTTTTGGTAACTCTGATTTCATTTGAAATTCCACTGTATCCTCTACATCTCCTTCCACCCTGCTGTTTATTCTTCTCTGTCCACGTCTTCTTACAGTTTCTCCGCTTGCTTTTTCCACCAATGCCTTCCACTCCATTCATCTCTTCTCCCTCTCCTTCTCCTCTTCTCTTTTTCTGACATCCTTCTCTCTGCTCATCTCTTTCTACCTGTTCCACTCTTCTTCTCTCTCTCATTACCCCCCTTTTTCTACACACTCCACCACTTTTTAGGCTTACCCCTCTTTCTTTTCCTATCTCCCCCCCCCCCTTTTGCTTATTGTTTCTTGCTCTTTGTATATTTTCCCCTTTATAGTTAAAAGCAATTGTGATACATGTGTAAACAATTAGATAAATGTTTCCTGTGTTGTGTGTTTTATTAAGCGAGCAGTTAATAGTTTGGGGTCAACTGAAAATATACCATGTGCATTTGATGATATGAGCTTTGTATGTTGTATTTGTTTGGACAAATTGTACATAAATGTTTGTGATTTGTGTAAAACATATAAACAGAGCTACAGTTTTTCAAATATTTTAAAGTATTGGTTGGTTGTATTAACTATCATGAAAACATTTGAGAATTTTGTGCACAGTGTTTTGAGAAAATGATTCACATGATTTGTAATATGTGTGACATGTATGAAATCTTGCAGTCTGTTTTGGATAGTTACAAAGTGTTTATATCACTGTTTTGAGAACAGTGACCTCAGTTTGGAGAAATGTGTCAAATCAATTGAGAAAAACTGTATTGAATTTCACATGACTCAGAAAATCACTTATGAGCAGAGCATGCTAATTTCAGGTTTATTCAACTGAGCTGCTGTTGTCAAGACTACATTAAAAGTTAAAAGAAAAAGCTCTCTAACCAGAAAAAAACCCCAGAAAAAAGTAGATATATAAATATAGACAAGGCAGTGATGCTTTGTCGTTAATAAATCAGAAAATACACACTTCTGTCCCACTAAAGTGTACACTTAACAAATGTACTGTACTGTACTGTACTGTAAAAATGACAGACTTATATGCCTACCTGTTTATTAAAATTGATGACTGCTTGTATTAAATCAAAGCCTGGAAAGTCCATGGCTATAATCCCAAAACAAAGTTTGATTTTTTCTTCAGAAGCGCCTTTGAGATTATCATATAGCCAAGGGTTAATTTCTTTTGCCAAACTTTTTGGGGAGTTGTCTACCCTTAATAAAGGAAAGCCTGTGCCGCTTGAATAGTTCAAAACAACAGAACCAGATCTACATGCTTCTAAAGCCTCATTCAGATGGGTAATAATTTTATCTTTCTTTTTTACCACTCTTCCTACTTTATAGTCACCATGTTTATCAGTTTCATATAGACTGACACCCAGATGAAAGCTTTTTTTTTGAACGAAAACAACCTTTCCTCTTACGTCTCTAATTCTTGGTATGTCATTCCTAAGCCAACTATTAGACTCATGTTCAAGCTCGGATATAACATGATCTGGAAATTTGCTGCTGTGCTTAAGTCTGACCAACACTGTCTCTGTTCGGAATATAGATAAAAAGTCCTTTATTGTGTTGAAAGCCTCAAAGAATGTTGTATGTTGGGAAATCGGTCCATGCACAACTTTCAGATCGTCCCCAGACACTCTCAAGTCGAAGTAGCGTATGCCGGCATTTAGCTGGTCCTTTAGTGACCATGCCTGACATTCTGCTGCTGGTCCTCCATGAAGGGCCAAGCTGTCATGGGTACCAGGAATAGTGATGTCGGAAATAAACTTGTTATCATCCAGAGTTTCCATCCAGCCAATGTAATAATTTTCAGGGAGATGGAGTGTTTCCTCATCATTAAACACTTGTTGCTGACTACTCTTGTGCAGTCTGTGGAACAGAATCAGAATATCAAGTCAACAATTCTTGACATAAAAGTCAGCTTTTCATATCATCATACATACAGACCTGTTGTTGGAGATTAAGATTTATTTAGATGGAGATTTATTAAGAAACTTGTTAAATGGATTGCGAAATATTTGATTTTCAGATTCTCGGATATGTGTAAATTCATGTATTTTGTCTTTTAAACAGATTTGTAATGATCATGTTAGTTGATCAGCTCCATCACGCTAATTTATGCTACAACACAGAGTCTGCCGGATTTAGTCTGTCTGTGCTCATCAGCATGATTATGCGTTCAGTTGATGGGGAATGTGTGCATTGAACAAATGTATAGCTTTAATGCACTGTGAGTTGCTTTGGAAAAGTGTCTCCCAAATGAATCAATGGAAATGCAAATGGAAATAACAGAATTTAGGTAAACAAAACCCTTCAGCTTTACAGGGTCGGGAGTCACAAAATAATATAGCAAAACAATACAGCTAGTCACCAAAAAATAAAATCAGTGCAATCCCTTGTACAAAAAATAATATGAAAACATGTGCAAGAAGCAAAGATAAGCCCTATAGGGAAAAATAAATATACTCAAATGTATTTGAAATACATTCATTTCATGCTAAGTATACTGCAAATACATTTGCATATTTATGTACTTAATAAAAATTCCCTGACTTTTGGTATACTAAACTGGTATTCTTAAAGTCTGCTAAATTGGAACAACTAATTTTGTACTTAATGCACTTTAATTGTGCAGAAGTAGTGCTGAAGTCCAACTAAAGATATTCTGAAGTATATTTAATTGTGCTATAATTAAATGTATATTTAAGTGAGACTATTGCAAATATACTTCAGGTACACTTTAAATAGATTGCATTTAAAGGCCGATATTATTTAATGATCATACAATCCTCATCAACAGTGACATTAAAACACATGTTAGGCTTAATATTAAGTAGAGAAGTAGTTCTCCAAATAAAGTTGAATTATAATTTTATATCAAAGTCTAGAGTGATAAATATGTTAAAAGATTTGAACTATACTTAGTATGAAATAAATGTATTTTAAATATATTACTTTTTTACTAGGGAGACCACAGAAATAAAATAAAATAAAAATAGCTTTATATTAAAGTCCTCATTCAGTCCTTTGGTTGATCAGTAGTTTTCTTTTTAATTTCAAAGGCCAATAACCCCAATATTTTTGGCAAATAAAAATATAATGCATTAATTTAGTGATTTTCATACTCACAGCAGCATTAGGATACACAGAATTTTCCCAGGAACTCCCATCCTCTTCATTGTCTAAGGTTAGCACAGAATAAAACAGCACAAAACTGCATTTATACATTTTTTTTTTATTTTTTACAAATATTACATTATTTTGACAGATAAAATATAAACAGTACTTTTATGCTTTTTAATATTTGTTGTGGCTTTACATTTTTAAAGGTCAATTCAATTTAGTTGAAATTTTTAAACAATTGTTACTGGTACAACAAAAAAGATAAAATAATACCTCACACTTTTTGATGGACATCCAAGTGTCGCTCACAGCAGCGTTTTTAGTTCTGGTACAGACGATTCCTGTCTGGGAACTATAAAAACTCATTGGTATCATGTGATTGGCTATTAGCTTGATGTATATTTGCATATAAAATTGTTGATAAATACATTTGGACATTTAAGCAACACTTTAAATCATATGGATTTCTTTGCATCATTTAACAAAAAAAAATAAAAAATACGTTTAAAGTGTCATTTATTTTAAATAGCACAAGCTTTACAAGCAAAGTACTGCATAAAAATAAGTTGGCAAGGTTTTAAAGGATAAAACATGAAGTATTTGGAAAACTATTGAATTGCACGTAATGAATTACTCGGCACAATGCATGAAAAAAAAAAGATTGTATTTCCATATTTCATATTGTTAATTTGTAATCACAGTTAAGTTGCTGTTGCTTTGCCATGATGTTAATAATAATAATAATAATAAACTTTAAGCAAATTTAAAGCAGCTTCTCAAGACACTTTACACAGAAAACCGAGGAATAAAAACACAAAACATACAAAGCAAAAACTATTAAAACAATCAAGTAAAAGCTAACCTCAAGAAGTGTTTTAGTTAAACTTTAAAAGTGCATAAATTCTGTGCATCCCTAAAAAAAGGAAAGGAGAGTGTTCCAGAGTCCAAGAGCACAGGATGAAAACGTCCTATCCACAGTTTGCAAGCATGTCTGTGGGACAACCACAAGGCCAGCTTGGGAGCAGCGCAAGTGACGCTTAGGAGCACATAAAGTTAAGAGGGCAGACAGATAATGAGGGACCATGCAATGCCTTATAAGTAAGCATGAGGATTTAAAAATCAACACGGAAACTGACTGGAAGCCAGTGCAAAGACCTCAAAATTGGGGTGATGTGGTCTTTTGTCCTGACTCCAGTCAGGATCCTACTGTAGTTGCTGAAATTTTCACATATTGTAATTTGTTAAGTGTGTATTTAGAATATTTAGTCTGTTAAGTATTAGGGACCCCAGCAAGAAGTGCATTGCAGTAGTCCAAGTGAGAAAAAACAAAAGGATTAATAACCCTTTCAGTCACAGGAAAATATAACATAGGGCAAAGTCTAGCAATATTTCTGAGATGAAAAAAGGGAGTCTTAACGGTATGTTGCACGTGTGGATCAAAAGTCAAATATAACTCCTAATTGTTTTAGTTTAGTTTTAAAATCCAAAACAGAGTCATCCACGTTTAACGTTAGCGAACCAGATTTACGCTGATGAGCTGATGAGGAGAGCCAATGAGCATAACCTCACTATTAAGACAGAAAATTCTGAGTGAGCAATATAATGCAATATAGATCATTCTGTATGATTACTACAATCTGCAGAGAACACTGTCACTATAATCGTTAGGGTTAGTAAGAAACAATATTCCAATTGTATTACAGTACCAGACTTTTGACCATATCTGCATGTTCAATGCAAAACTTAACTTAACTGACTACACGTCTGCTCTCCAAATTGATATATGCAAAAATGAAGGCAGTCAAACTTACAAGAAGCATTTCATAGTACTATAGGGCAAAAATGTCGTTGGACATGATCAGACAACATTCAGTAGTGTTCTTTTATCGACATTTACATTTACATTTATTCATTTGGCAGACGCTTTTATCCAATACATTTTATACATTTGGTGAAGGTTAGCTGGAAAAGGTTTAGCTAAGTTAGTTAGCTTTTATATTTAAAACTAAATTCAATAAATTGTGTCACTTTTCACATTCGTTGTGCATATTCAGCAGATGTACTGAGTGTGCATTTTTAGACCACTTTGAATCACAAAAAAGTGGCAAAATAATGAATCACAAAGCAAAGTAGTGGTTCCTTCTGTAGTTAAAAGCAGAACTGTTTGTCATCCAGTAATAGATTAACAGGACTTTCTTGCTCTTGAATACTGAACAAGTGTTCTACAGTCATGAGTCAATAAAACATTTATGGATTACAGTTTTAACAAAAACAAATAAACTTGTGATGAATGTGTCAGTCATACATGAAACGGTTAAGAAACAGGCAAGACTTCCATACTCAGAAAAACATCATGGCATATTTTATTATTACCTATTTGCATCTTTTTTGTTTTATTTAAATAATCACATTTTCAAGATGCATTATCCTCAAGTAATTCATTTAAAAAAAAAGTAGGCCTTTTCTTTTTAAAAGTAACAAAACATTTGTGAAAAGACTACATGTAAATGATGCAGATGGCATCATTTCACTTTCCATTACCAAAACAAAGAAAATGTATTCAAATCAAAATATGTATGTAAGTGTTCATCTTGTCATGCAGCACCAGCAGTGGCGTCTTCCAGGAGCGGCTTGTGAAGTTCTGGATCCTCCACCGACTGCAAAACCACAAACAATCATGAACACACAGAGCAGCTCTCTGAAACTCTCACGATCAGTGGATCTGACTGATTGATTGTTGTAATAGTGCTGAGGATACAGTACCTTTGCATCTTCATCCTTCTTGCACAAAGCTTTTCCAGTCAAAACACAGAAACTGATGGTCACACAGAGCTGAAGGACAGACAGCACTACCATCATGATATCTAGTCCTCCGAGCATCATCTAGAGGTGGAAAAACATCAGTGTATTATTAAATAATAATAAAATACACACAAATAATTTTTTATAACACTGAAAAAGATAAATAAATCTAATCATTACCTGATTGAGATTTTTGTAGTAAAAACAGGACTCAAAGTTACTCCCTTTACGGGCAAGCCAGTCATTATTAGATGAATAATAATAATGTTCTCTGTAACAGCTTAAACTGCTTCCCATTGCCAGGTCCATTGAATACAGCACAGCAGCTGTGATAGCTAGAGCAGCACTGACTACATTCAGAACCACTGTGATGACCAGCTGTAAAACACACACACAATATAAATTGCTGATGCTCAAAAATAAATAAATAAAATTAAAAACTCTTCATTCACACCTACCAGCCTGGGACAGGGAAACATCACTGCAAGAACACACAGAATTCCAACAACAAGGAACTAAAAGGCAAAGCAAAGAAATAAAAACATTGGTCCGTGCAAACATGCATCTTCAAATTGAAAGTGTAAATACAAACCACCAGATTTCACATTATTCCACCTCATTAGGATTTTGATAAATCATATAACATTTGAAAATACAAAAATAAAGAAATTAATGTAGGGTATTCTCAAAGCCAGATCAATGTCATAGATAATTCACTTTTTGAATGAACTCACTCATTGTACTGCATGAACTCATTTAGAAACATAATAATGATGATGAGAATGCGTAACAACTCTTACCACACCGCCAATCCAAAAAGCAAAGACGAAGCCTAAACAACCCATTGTGATATTCATGACACCAACCATTATCTGTACAGTCTATGAAATAGGAGAACAATATTTGTACCAGTTTTACAGATGACAAAACACATAGTATAAACCATTTAATAAAGCTGATAATATCAAAAAGATCTAAGTATCCGACTCACCCCAAGTACTGTGTGAGTGTCTGTCAGCTTATCTTCCATATCCTAAAATACAAACACATCGCATCAAGTACAATCTGACATATATGAGCTAGGGATGTAACGATTCACTCAACTCACGATTCGATTCCGCAATTATGTGTTGTGGCTGGGTTGTTATAGGTCTGCGTGACTCTCGATGTCTTAGGCCTAATTGAACGGAGGAATTATGGTATTCTTCTGTAGCCTGAACGACGAGTAACTTTAACCGGTTCATGTGAACTCAAAGACAGCCTGATGCTTTGTATATAGACTATTTGTGGGTGGCTGTTTGTTGTTTCACCTATCAATTCGTGTCGATAAAGTATAATAGGGTAAATCCTGTATAGTGATTTATCCTATATAGTGCTTGCATAAAGCAAGTAGTGCATACAAAGATACATAACAGCTAAATTACAAGTGTAAGTCACTGTAAGCCTCTTTTGAGGCACGCGCAAGCGCACGAACCCACCCCCGTTATATAAAAAAAAACAAACAAGTGGGCTCCCCCAAAGACCAGGGTATAGTTCGAACACTGATCTCAACCGATTTGAATCGTCACATATTTGAATCGATTTTCAACCGGCTCGCGGTTAATCGTTACATCCCTAATATGAGCCATTTGCTCCTTAATTTTGAAGGAATGGTTTGCTTAAAAATGACAATTTGCTGAAAATGTACTCAACCTCAGGTCATCTAAGATGTAGATGAGTTTGTTTCTTCATCAGGACAGATCAGATTTGTAGAAATTTAGCATTACATTACTTGCTCAACAATGAGAGTTCCATCAGCTGATAAAAAACATCACAATAATCCACAAGTGATCCACATGACTCCAGTCCATCAATTAACATCTTGTGAAGCGAAAAGCTGCAAGCTTTAACTTTAAACCGTCACTTCATACCGCCAAAATACCAGTCCAAAATTCATAATGACGCTTTCTCCAGTGAAAAAAATCTGCCCCCTGCTGTCCTCTCACATCACAATTAAGCAACAGTTTTAAGTAAAAACTAACTTAATGATGGATTTGTTTCTCACAAACACAGCTTTTCACTTCACAAGACATTAATTGCTAGACTGGAGTGGTGTGGATTACTTGTGGATTATTGTGATGTTTTTATCAGCTGTTTGGACTCTCATTCTGACGGCACCCATTCACTACAGGGGATCCATTGGTGATGCTAAATTTCTCCAAATCTGTTCTGATGAAGAAACAAACTCATCTACATCTTGGATGGCCTGAAGGTGAGTATATATATATATATATATATTTTAGCAATTTTTCATTTTTTGGTGAACTATTACTTTAAGGTGATGGTGATAACAGTCAGTCCCTCACCTGAGTCAATGCAAGAGTCATGCTACAGCTGTGACCAAACGGAAGTGAATATTGGCTTTTTCCACTTCTAGATTCTGAAGTTGTGTTCTCCACCAACTGCAAAACCACAGACAAACATGAACACACAGAGAAGCTCTCTGAAACAGTCATAATCCCAGTAGAGAAAGGATAGCTATAAAGATAACTGTACAGTGTTCACACCAGCAGGTGGTAATGTTCTGTTTATTATAAGCACAATACTGTACCTTTGCACTCCCACCCTTCTTGCACAAAGATTTTATGGTTAAAACACAGAAACTGATAGCCACACAGAGCTGAAGAACCGACAACACCTAGAGAAAAAGTTAAGTGGGTGAATTTATGAATTGCACATAAGGAAAGTAAAGGGGAATTTTTATTTCAACACACCCATATTAATTTCATAAAACTATCATATTTCATGAAACTACAGCATATGACTGAATATATGTTTGTGTGTGTGTGTGTGTGTGTGTGTGCAAAATTATTCAGAACTCTTCATTTTTGTTATGCTGCAGTCTTATGCTATATACTGTACATGTTCATTTTTCTGCATGATCTGATGTAGAAACATAAACATGAACAGAATGAGGAATGTCTTACCATACTGCTGGCCGAAGTGGTAACAAAAAAGAAGATCATGCCAAAACATCCCAACACAAGATTCATGACTGCAACTACTATCTGTACAATCTATGGAATAAGAGAACAATAGACCTCCAGCTTTTAAACTTTTAAATTAAGAGTAGACTACATATATGGGAACATACCTAAGCATCTTAAATCTGTATTTTTTTTTTTTTTTAATGACATCAAGATTTTAATCAGTGCAAGTCTCTCACTCACCCTAATAACTCTCTGGGTGTCTGTCAGCTTCTCTTCCATATCCTGAGATGCAAAACACACTGGACCATAGCACAGAGAACTCAGAATCTGACACAGTACGGGCCATCTGCTCTTTGGGTTTGAGGTGACGGTGATGACCATCATTCCCTCACCCTGAGACACTGTCAGAGACATGCTGCTTCAACCTTCCCACAAGACAAAGAAACAAGTAGGGCTCATGCATCAGAAAATCACAACGACAAAAATGAATCGTTTCTTAGTTATGTAAATTCATAAGTTTGTTTCCCTTCCCAAACACGTTCTAGAATATGCATAATTATTGAAACAGCATTGCTGGTTTCTCGTCGACTGCATAAACGATTCCCTAAGAGGAAGTGAACATTCACCTGCGCATGTTTGCTATAAAAGCAAATGGTTGCGATTCTAGTCACACTTTTTTATTTTTAAAATGGTTCTTACTTTTTCAATAGCACGTGAATTTTATTTAGACTCACCTTATGAGCAATTGTGTATATTTTACTGTCCAGACTGCGAGATAGCCTAACTCTTCCCTGATGTGTTGAAGGTGGAGCTGTTTTGTCCCTGATTCCTGTCAGTGATTAGTTTCATATTTCCTTGTTGTTCCACTTGAAATGTAATAAGAACCCAAGTGTAAAGAACAGGAATTACAGGATATCGTTGAAGACATAAGATAGGCTATACTGTTCACACTCTTCACAAATATGAAACCACGACATTAAAGACGATCTGACATATTTTCATGAAACGTATGTATCTGTTGTTCTCCGGTTGTCAGTCAAACTCGTATGTACGAGGCTCAAGTAGCCTAGCATACGCAGCGCAGGTTTCAATGAAGCTCCGCACTGTTTAAAAAAAATCACATGATAGAATTCAGCTTCACTTTTTAAAATCATGTGAGCGTTTCGCTGCGCGTCTAAACTTTCCAAGTACGTTGGCAGTGGTTGGTTTTCCGATGGTTGGTTGAATTGTGAAATGTGAAGAGTGTAGGCTACACTGTACTTTTTGGGTAATTCATTGGACTTTTGATTGGTCTTTTCTTCGCTCTGTCTTTTGAGAGAGAGAAAGAGAGAGCGAGATGGAAGGAAAAAATATACAAAAAAAATAGGCTATTTATTAAAATATATAGGTGATATACAGTAAAGTGTTTATAAGAAAAATATACAAAAAAAATAGGCTATTTATATAAAATATATAGGTGATATACAGTAAGTGTTTATAAGTATTGAGTTCCCCCGAAAAACTTTGAACTGTGAATAGAAGAAGCTTTGCGTTCGCTCGAAAAAGCATTGAAATCGTTTTTCCTCCCAGCTTTTAATTATTTCCGTTAAATATAACCCAGCGCTGGGTTAAAAAGGGACAAACCCAGTTATTGGGTTGTTTTGACCCAGCGGTTGGGTTGTTTTGAACCCAACCGCTCGGTCAAAACAACCCAACCGCTGGGTCAAAACAACCCAATAGCTGGGTTTGTCCCTTTTTAACCTAGCGCTGGGTTATATTTAACCCAGCATTTTTTAGAGTGTAGGCTACATATATAATTTTTCCTCCCAGCTAGAAAACCGTTCCTCCATTTAGGCACATTTTAATTATGAATATAGGCTATGCATTACATTTCCAGGCTCGATGGCTGTTGTAAGTCATATGAGGCAGTAGATGGCGCTGTTGCCGATGCTCCGAGGCTTTGGATCTTTTCACTGTGCAGCCAGAGCTTCAGGCATCATTTCTCCACCCAACCAGTCCTGGGTTTAAGTTATTTAAAGAGGATAATCCCACACAACAACTTTAGGCATGTTTTCCATTTTAAAAATTCCATTTAAAAATCGAGTTTTTTTTCTCCATATAGAAATGGGCATGCTATTGTAACTTTGGGTTTTCAGCTGCTATTGAATCATAGCTACTGATGAATAAAAATCTGCTTCACGTTTTAGGACAAGAGAAGATATTTTGAAGTTCTTATCTATAAAAGAGGGGTTCCGATTAACATTGGTTGTTGACTTTATTGTAGGGCACCTTTTGAAAAAATATGTGGGAAGTGTGTCAAGATAGCAGGTTGACGATTTAAGGTGCTGTACTATTTCTTCCAAAATTTTGCTATCAATTTCTTCAAAAGCAGACATAGTATCTTCTTAAGATAAAATAAAATAAAACTTTTACGTCTTTTAAAATATCTTCTATTTTTAAAATATTTTAATTGTTGTATGTGAAACAATAGGGAAGTCGTAAGAAAAAATACACAAAAAGGGTTGATGCCAAAGTGCTCCACTCATTAGGCCTAGCCTATATAAAAGCGGCCACAAAGATCGCAACAAAATTGAAAAGGTAATAAAAGATAACATCCACTAATCTGTATCTATATATAGAAAACAATGAATTATAACACCACTTTTGTTCGTAAAAAAAAGTTTAATTAAACACCAGGACCAAATTTACTAGCCTACATCTTACGCAAAATCCCTCTTTTGGAGTTAAAAAAAAACTACTGTCAGGATTTACTAAGGGGCAAAATTAGCGATGAAAATGCGTGTACACAGTTATTTTTGCGGCTAAGCTTTTTACATATGCATTTGTCGGAGTTTTCCTTAGATGCAAATAGGAGGAGAGTAGTCTACTATTCAAATGAATCATGCAGGTGTTACTAAGGTTTGCTGTGGTCAGTAGCCTGTAGTATAGTCAGTTACTGGTAGGCTACTTGCGTCATTATCTAATGCCAAAGAAAAAAAAAAAAATCCTCGGCTCTGTTTGCTAATTTGTGCTGCTCTTGGTAGATTGTGTTGATTATTATGGAAATGCGCTGACTGCGTCTGTGTTCTTTAATTTGCGCATTATCAGATTAGAACTTTCCTCTCCCATCGGCGCTTTTATGCGATTGCGTTCTCATGCTAATTTGCCCTGTTTAGTAAAGCTGGCCCTCATTTAATTAGTAGAGCGTTGCAGAAGGAAGGAGATGTTCTTTAAATCATTTCACTACAATATTGAGACACAAAATGCCAAGCAAAACAAATAACTTTGATTATTTTAGAGCTTGTAACACTCCAAAGAGAAAGGAAAAAATGAAATCGCATCATATGACCCCTTTAAGAAGTGAACATCGACGTGTGTGTTTGCTAAAAAGAAGTTGTTGAGATTCAAGTCACACCGTTTACCTTATAAAATGTTTTTAATTTTTTAATAACGTGCATTTTACAGATCTTAAGAAACACAGTAAACTCAGACTCACCTTATGAGTAACTGACTAAGTTAGAACGCAGACTGAAGGTTGACTCTGATCTGATCCTGATCTGTTGAAGGTGGAGCTGTTTTTGTCTCTGTCAGTGAATCTCATGTTTCCTTTTTGTTCCTCTTGATATTGAAAGAACCCGGGTCTATAGTCAGGATGTAACTGAAGACATAATAAACACTGTTGATATGATCAAATATTAAGTCATAGTGCAGCATAGGAAGTTCATTTTAAAGTAGTAATGTTGCGGTGCAATTTTCAATGAAGCCACATACGCTTGTGTTGTTTTCAGAAAATGATCGATGACAAACAAAGGCTTACTTTCTGTAATGGTTAATTTATCAATATCTGTTTTTTTAACACATTTTTGGACTTTTGGTTGGGTGTTCTGTGGTTTCCTTGTAACGTAAGAAATGAGAAAAAGTTAGGAATATGTTTAGTTTATAAAATATGCATTTATTTTCTATTCTTAATGGCTGTTGTGATTTTTATTGTTGTTGGTGCTCCAAGGCATTGAAGGTTGGCAGTTCCTCGCTAGCTGACTGTATCTATTCCCCAAATTCCTGCTTCAGTAGACAATATGACACAATCCCTAAAGGGGTCATATCAAAAGATCAAATTTTCTTTGAAAATAAATCTGAAGGTAAAGAGTTAATTCATTATTTTTATTTAAATACTTTTTAAACTGTAACAATGCCATAAACTATTTGAACATAATTTCACATTCACGCCCCCACTGAGGTGGTACTTGTTTACTCTGATTAAAGATGCTATACTTGGTCTGAAAAGTTTGTGAAGCACTGCTTTCGATAAACAATTTGCTATATTAATAAATATTTGTTTTTTAGTGAGAACCTAAAACATGAATAAAACACAAAAAAGGTTGATGCCAGAGTGATCTACTCATTTATTTAAAACAAAAGCAGCCCCAACAAAGCTTGAAATTAAAGGTTAATGAAAGGTAACACCCATAGAGCAGTAACACTGGAAATAAGTGTTAATCATGTAATTTAATTACTTCAGTGTTGCAGATGGAGCAGATCTGCTTTAAATCGCATACAAAAAACGATGAGATGTTCAAATAAAATAATTTTTTTTGTGTGTTTATCTTGTCTCTCTAGCATCCTAGACCAACATTTGCATCTTCAAGAGTGGCTTGTGAAGTTCTGGATCCTCCACTGACTACAAAACCACAAACAAATGCACAGAGCAGCTCTCTGAAACTCTCACGATCAGTGGATCTGACTGATTGATTGTTGTAATAGTGCTGCTGATTCAGTACCTTTGCATCTTCATCTTTTTTGCACAAAGCGTTTCCAGTCGAAACACAGAAACTGATGGTCACACAGAGCTGAAGGACCGACAGCAATATAATTATGATATCTAGTCCTCCCAGCATCATCTAGGACAGTGAGTAAAGATCAGAGTGTCAGCTTATTTAAATAAAAATGACATAATTTTCATTTTTTTTAGTTGACTATCAAAATATTTGTTGTAGCTTGTCTTACACTGTCTAAACAGATTTTGGTCCTTTGTTTCTGTGTTGTGAAAGGCAAATCCTTGTAATCAACCTGCGAAAAATAAACATAGGAGTTGCAGAATATAGTTGCAGTACTATTTTCCACGGCCAGGTCCATTGAATACAGCACAACAGCTGTGAGAGCCAGTGCAGTACTGACTACATTCAGAATCATTGTGATGGCCAGCTGTAAAACACAAACAATATTATAAAAACAGAGCCAGAAATATCATAAACACAGATATAATGTAGGCATGGCTTTCATAGATACTCACCAGACAAGTACTGGGAAACATAGCCTGAAGAATGCACACTATTCCAACTACTAGGAACTAATAGACAAAAGAAAACAAAGCAACATATCTGTGCTTTCAAAATTTATGAAAAAATCAAATGAAATGTTAAATATAATGAGGTCAAAATGAGACCCAAGTCTTACCACACCACCAAGCCAAAATGGTCCATGAGAAAATGTATATATACTATAGGACCTAACCCATGAGAACAAATTCTCCGCTGCAATATTGATGACACTAATTATAATTTGCACAATCTATGAAACAAGAGAAAAATATAGTGATGCCACCAGCTGTCAGGAATCTGAAAAACTTCAAGATATAAAATTAAGAATGTACACAGCTACTGCAATGACATTGTAAGTCCTGACAGCTTGAGATAATTTGTTATTTTTTTTGCAACGTTTCCAAAATATTTTATTTTAGTCAAACAACTGAAAATTTTCATTGTTGTGGCCATTTAAAGTGTTCATTTTATATAACATTGTTTGTATAAATTTAATTTGGTTGTATTAACATTTGCAACTAAAAACTGGAACTAAAAGTTGCAGCTTAGTTCTAATGATTTTTTAGGATCCAAATACATAAATTGAATGTCATGTTTTCGGTACATTTAAGTGTTTTAAAAACATTTTAATACATTGCACTGCATCATAACCTAATTGTGAAATATTATCTTTTTTAATGTTCAAATAAAAACTGTCTAAAGTATTCTAAAATCAGAAGGCCTGAAAATATCAAAAAGGTATTTTGCAATTAATGTGTTTGACTCACTCCAAGAGCTGTGTGGATGTGCGTCAGCTTCCCGTTCATATACTGGGATACAGAACACATCGGACTGGAGCACAGAAAACCCAGAATCTGACACAGTACTGGCCATTTGCTCTTTGGGTTTGAGATGACGGTCAAATCCTCATCATGAGACATTGTCAGAGACATTCTGCAGAAGAACAGATGAACTTCAACCTTCCCACAAAAAAAAAACTCATACACCAGAAAATCCATTTCGTTCTCCTTCACAAACATGCATTATTATTAAACAGCATTACTAGTTTTCTCATCGAGTGCACCAACATTTCTTTAAAGGGGTCATATGATGCTGCTAAAAAGAACATTATTTTGTGTATTCGGTGTAATGAAATGTGTTTATGCGGTTTAAAGTTAAAAAAACACATTATTTTTCTCTGAAACTCTCACGATCAGTGGATCTGACTGATTGATTGTTGTAATAGTGCTGCTGATTCAGTACCTTTGCATCTTCATCCTTCTTGCACAAAGCTTTTCCAGTCAAAACACAGAAACTGATGGTCACACAGAGCTGAAGAACCGGCAGAGGTGAGTATGACATAATTCATTTTTTTAATTATGGAAACTATCCCTTTAACTGTAAAGTAAACTGTGAAGAAAATTTGATATAGTTTGCCTAACGCAAAATCATTACCTCAGCGAGATGCTTGTAGTACAGACAGGTTTACCTTCTGTTTTTCTATTGGGGAAGGAGACTCACTGTAATCATATAATGAATAATAATTGTAGCTGATGCTGCAGTTTTGACTATACCATTGGCAGGTTCATTAAATACAGCATAACAGCTATAAAAGCCAATGCAGCACTGAATACGTTCAGAATCATTGTGATGATCAGCTGTAAAACACAAAGTATATTAAAAATGTGCACCATGAACTGTCAAAACCACAAATATAATGTAAGATATGGCTTTGACAGACAAGAATGGGGAAACTTGACTTGAGGAATACACACTATTCCAACTACAAGGAACTAAAAGACAAAATCAAAAATCAAATGAAATGCCAAAGTAAAATTTACTTGTTTAAAGGACATTGTACAATATTAACTGATTCAGAAACGTGTATATTTTCAAAATGAGACAAAAGTCTTACCACACTACCGAGCCTAAAGGGTCCCTGGAACATCAGAATCAGGCTATAGTGGAATCAGAGGCTTAAAAAGACTATCCCCACCACTATATGAGCAGTGTTGGGCAGTAACGCGTTACTGTAATTAGATTTTTTTTTTAGTACGGAGTAATTTAACGCGTTATAATTTTCAAAATAGTAATTAGAGTATAGTTACAAGCCGAGGTCTCTATACGTTACTGCCGCGTTACATTGCTGACAGAATTCAGTGTTTTATAATCTAGAGAGATTGTAAAAAGGATGTAGCACACGCATTGTCGAGTCCAGTGCCAGTGGATTAGAGACCTAATCCCGCGAGACCCGACGCAACAGAGCGCAGCGCGGGACCAGTGTTGCCAATTTAGCAATTTTGTTGCTAAATTTAGCAACTTTTTAGACTACCCTAGCAACTTTTTCTTCCAAAAGCACCTAGCAACAAATTTAGCTATTTTTAAATTTTATTTGGCAACTTTTAGCAACTTTTGGTAAGTGACTCAAACGATAAAAAGGCACAATTTACCATTTAAATTACACAAAAAGAGGAAACCAAAGATGCCTAGCAGTACACACATCACGTGAATTAAATTATTGCCATTTGCAATTGTTCAATTTGATAATATTAATAATAATTTAATAATTGTACATTTATGATACACCTTGTTGTACCTGTGATTGTTGATCAGTTAGTACACTGTAAGAAAAATATCTAGAAAAATGGAAAAGGTAGGCTTCTAGTA
>NW_015661874.1:846721-846827 GCF_001515625.1 Sinocyclocheilus rhinocerous | reverse complement strand
TTTGGCAGCTTTTAGCAACTTTTGATAAACGATAAAAACGATAAAAAGGCACAATTTACCATTTAAATTACACAAAAAGAGGAAACCAAAGATGCCACACATCACA